>NC_069500.1:520715158-521021408 GCF_027579735.1 Bombina bombina | reverse complement strand
TGCCTTTAACCAATGGTGCATTAGTAACAGTGTATACAGGGTATTTATAGGTAATGACAAGCGGGATACTTGCCTAGATGTATTAATTGTCTGTGCGTATACACACACACGCACACATATATATTTATCTATCTATCTATCTATCTATCTATCTATCTATATATATATATATATATATATATATATATATACACACAATATATATATATATATATATATATATATATATATATATATATATATACGTTAAACCTTTTCCAGTTAAATACTTTGAAATATGAAATATTTTTATTCAATTTTTATATTTTGTGCTTTATTGTATTTTGAATAGAAATACTTTACATTCCAATTATATTTTAATTTTTAAATATATACTTCTATCTATCTATCTATCTATCTATCTATCTATCTATCTATCTGTATATATTTATATAGATAAATACAACCCCAATTCCGAAAAAGTTGGGACATTATGGAAAATGTAAAAAAACAAACAAAACCCTGTGCTATATTGAAAACACATTTGCCTAGATTACAAGTTGTGCGTTAGGGTTAAAATGCAGCGCTGAGAGGTCCTAACGCTGATTTTTAACGCCCGCTGGTATTACGAGTCTTGCAGGTACAGGTGTACCGCTCACTTTTTTTGCCAGACTTGGAAATACCGCAAATCCACTTACGTAAATTGCGTATCCTATTTTTTCAATGGGACTTGCATAGCGCCAGTATTACGAGTCTGCTAAAAAGTGAGCGGTACACCCTCTCCTGTCAAGACTGGTACCGCATTTTAAAGTCAGTAGTTAAGAGTTTTATGGTACAACGGCATAGCATAAAACTCTTAACTAAAGTGCTATAAAGTACACTAACACCCATAAACTACCTATTAATCCCGCCCCCCACATCGCAAACACTTAAAAAAAAAATGTAACCCCTAATCTGCCGAACTGGACATCACTGCCACTATAATAAATATATTAACCCCTAAACCGCCGCACTCCCGCCTCACAAACATTAGTTAAATATTATTAACCCCTAATCTGCCGTCCCTAACATCGCCGCCACCTACTGACATTTATTAACCCCTAATCTGCCGCCCCCAACGTCGCCGCCACTATATTAAAGTTATTAACCCCTAAATCTAAGTCTAACCCTAACCCTAACACCCCCTAACTTAAATATAATTTAAATAAATATAAATAAAATTACTATAATTTACTAAATTATTCCTATTTAAAACTAATTACTTACCTGTAAAATAAACCCTAAGCTAGCTACAATATAAATAATAGTTACATTGTAGCTAGCTTAAGGTTTATTTTTTATTTTATTTTATAGGCAAGTTTGTATTTATTTTAACTAGGTACAATTGTTATTAAATAGTTATTAACTATTTAATAACTACCTAGTTAATATAAATACAAAAGTACCTGTAAAATAAAACCTAACCTAAGTTACAATTACACCTAACACTACACTATAATTATATTCCCTAAATTAAAAACAATTAAATACAATTAAATAAAATTATCTAAAGTGCAAAAAACCCCCACTAAATTACAGAAAATAATAAACAAACTACAATATTTTTAAACTAATTACACCTAATCTAATCCCCCTAACAAAATAAAAAAGCCCCCCAAAATAAAAAAGCCCTACCCTACACTAAATTCCGAATAGCCCTTAAAAGGGCCTTTTGCGGGGCATTGCCCCAAAGTAATCAGCTCTTTTACCTGAAAAAAAAGTACAAATCCCCCCCCAACATTAAAACCCACCATCCACACAACCTACCCTAGTCTAAAACCCACCCAATCCCCCCTTAAAAAAAACTAACACTAACCCCTTGAAGATCACCTTACCGGGACAAGTCTTCATCCAACCAGGCAGAAGTGGTCCTCCAGACGGGCAGAAGTCTTCATCCAGACGGCATCTTCTATCTTCATCCGGCGCGGAGCGGGTCCATCTTCAAGACATCCAATGCGGAGCATCCTCTTCTTCCGACAGCTACGACTGAATGAACGTTCCTTTAAATGATGTCATCCAAGATGGCATCCCTTCAATTCCGATTGGCTGATAGAATTCTATCAGCCAATCGGAATTAAGGTAGAAAAAAATCCTATTGGCTGATTGGAGGGATGCCATCTTGGATCATTCTGCCCGGTTGGGTGAAGACTTCTCCCGGTAAGGTGATTTTCAAGGGGTTAGTGTTAGGTTTTTTAAGGGGGTATTGGGTGGGTTTTAGAGTAGGGTTGGTTGTGTGGGTGGTGGGTTTTAATGTTCGGGGGGGGATTTGTACTTTTTTTTCAGGTAAAAGAGCTGATTACTTTGGGGCAATGTCCCGCAAAAGGCCCTTTTAAGGGCTATTTGTAATTTAGTGTAGGGTAGGGTTTTTTTTATTTTGGGGGGCTTTTTTATTTTGTTTGGGGGATTAGATTAGGTGTAATTAGTTTAAAAATCTTGTAATTTATTTATTATTTTTTGTAATTTAGTGTTTGTTTTTTTTTGTACTTTAGAAAATTTTATTTAATTGTATTTAATTGTTTTTAATTTAGGGAATTCATTTACTTATAGTGTAGTGTTAGGTGTTATTGTAACTTAGGTTAGGTTTTATTTTACAGGTACTTTTGTATTTATTTTAACTAGGTAGTTATTAAATAGTTAATAACTATTTAATAACTATTGTACCTAGTTAAAATAAATACAAACTTGCCTGTAAAATAAAAATAAACCCTAAGCTAGCTACAATGTAACTATTAGTTATATTGTATTTATCATACGCCTAGATTTAGAGTTCTGCGGCCAAAGGGGTGCGTTAGCTACACGTGCTTTTTTCTGGCCGCACCTTTTAAATACCGCTGGTATTTAGAGTTCACAGAATGGCTGTGTTAGGCTCCAAAAAAGGAGCATATAGCATATTTACCGCAACTTCAACTCTCGATACCAGCGGTGCTTACGGACGCGGCCAGCTTCAAAAACGTGCTCGTGCACGATTCCCCCATAGAAAACAATGGGTCTGTTTGAGCTGAAAAAAAAATTAACACCTGCAAAAAAGCCGCGTTCAGCTCCTAACGCAGCCCCATTGTTTTCTATGTGGAAACACTTTCTACATCTGCACCTAACACTCTAACATGTACCCCGAGTCTAAACACCCCTAACCTTACACTTATTAACCCCTAATCTGCCGCCCCCGCTATCGCTGACCCCTGCATATTATTTTTAACCCCTAATCTGCCGCTCCGTACACCCCCGCCACCTACATTATCCCTATGTACCCCTAATCTGCTGCCCTAACATCACCGACCCCTATATTATATTTATGAACCCCTAATCTGCCGCCCCCAACGTCGCCTCCACCTAACTACACTTATTAACCCCTAATCTGCCGACCGGACCTGATCGCTACTATAATAAATGTATTAAACCCTAATCCGCCTCATTCCCGCCTCAATAACCCTATAATAAATAGTATTAACCCCTAATCTGCCCTCCCTAACATTGCCGACACCTAACTTCAAGTATTAACCCCTAATCTGCCGACAGGAGCTCACCGCTACTCTAATAAATGTATTAACCCCTAAAGCTAAGTCTAACTTTAACCCTAACACCCCCCTAAATTAAATATAATTTAAATCTAACAAAATAAATTAACTCTTATTAAATAAATTATTCCTATTTAAAGTTAAATATTAGCTGTAAAATAAACCCTAATATAGCTACAATATAAATTATAATTATATTATAGCTATTTTAGGATTTATATTTATTTTACAGGTAACTTTGTATTTATTTTAACCAGGTACAATAGCTATTAAATAGTTAAGAACTATTTAATAGCTAAAATAGTTAAAATAATTACAAAATTACCTGTAAAATAAATCCTAACCTAAGTTACAATTAAACCTAACACTACACTATCAATAAATAAATTAAATACAATTCCTACAAATAAATACAATTAAATAAACTAACTAAAGTACAAAAAATAAAAAAGAACTAATTTACAAAAAATAAAAAAATATTTACAAACATTAGAAAAAAATTACAACAATTTTAAACTAATTACACCTACTCTAAGCCCCTTAATAAAATAACAAAGACCCCCAAAATAAAAAAAATGCCCTACCCTATTCTAAATTACAAAAGTTCAAAGCTCTTTTACCTTACCAGCCCTTAAAAGGACCTTTTGTGGGGCATGCTCCAAAGAATTCAGCTCTTTTGCCTGTAAAAAAAACACATACAATACCCCCCCAACATTACAACCCACCACCCACATACCCCTAATCTAACCCAAACCCCCTTAAATAAACCTAACACTAAGCCCCTGAAGATCTTCCTATCTTATCTTCACCTCGCCGGGTATCACACCGATCCGTCCTGGCTCCAAAATCTTCATCCAAGCCCAAGCGGGGGCTAGACATCCGTCATCCGACGGCTGAAGAAGTCCAGAAGAGGGTCCAAAGTCTTCATCCTATCCGGGAAGAAGAGTAGATCCGGACCGGCAACCATCTTCTTCCAAGCGGCATCTTCTATCTTCATCCGATGAGGACCGGCTCCATCTTGAAGACCTCCACCGCGGACCCATCTTCTTCTTCCGACGACTTCCCGACGAATGACGGTTCCTTTAAGGGACGTCATCCAAGATGGCGTCCCTCGAATTCCGATTGGCTGATAGGATTCTATCAGCCAATCGGAATTAAGGTAGGAAAATTCTGATTGGCTGATGGAATCAGCCAATCAGAATCAAGTTCAATCCGATTGGCTGATTCAATCAGCCAATCAGATAGAGCTCACATTCTATTGGCTGTTCCGATCAGCCATTAGAATGCGAGCTCAATCTGATTGGCTGATTGGATCAGCCAATCGGATTGAACTTGATTCTGATTGGCTGATTCCATCAGCCAATCAGAGTTTTCCTACCTTAATTCCGATTGGCTGATAGAATCCTATCAGCCAATCGGAATTCGAGGGACGCCATCTTGGATGACGTCATTTAAATTTACCGTCATTCGGCGAGTAGGCGTCGGTTGAAGAGGTTGGATCCGCGTCGGTTGGAAAGAAGATGGCTCCGCTCCACTCCAGAAGAAAGAAGATTGAAGATGCGGCTTGATAGAAGACTTCATCCCGATGATGGACTTCCGACTTCTGCCCGATGATGGAGTTCTTCAGCCGCCGCTTGGATCCAGACTTCAGCCCGAGGATGGACGTCACTCTTCAGCCCCCCGCTTGGGCTTGGATCAACACTTCCGAGGCTTGGATCAAGACTTCCGAGGACGGATCGGTGAACCTGGTATGGTGAAGATAAGGTAGGAAGATCTTCAGGGGCTTAGTGTTAGGTTTATTTAAGGGGGGTTTGGGTTAGATTAGGGGTATGTAGGTGGTGGGTTGTAATGTTGGGGGGGGGTATTGTATGTGTTTTTTTTACGGGCAAAAGAGCTGAATTCTTTGGGGCATGCCCCGCAAAGGGCCCTGTTCAGGGCTGGTAAGGTAAAAGAGCTTTGAACTTTTTTAATTTAGAATAGGGTAGGGCATTTTTTTATTTTGGGGGGCTTTGTTATTTTATTAGGGGGCTTAGAGTAGGTGTAATTAGTTTTAAATTGTTGTAATATTTTTCTAATGTTTGTAAATATTTTTTTATTTTTTGTAACTTAGTTCTTTTTTATTTTTTGTACTTTAGTTAGTTTATTTCATTGTATTTATTTGTAGATATTGTATTTAATTAATTTATTGATAGTGTAGTGTTAGGTTTAATTGTAGGTAATTGTAGGCATTTTATTTAATTAATTTATTGATCGTGTAGTGTTAGGTTTAATTGTAACTTAGGTTAGGATTTATTTTACAGGTAATTTTGTAATTATTTTAACTATTTTAGCTATTAAATAGTTCTTAACTATTTAATAGCTATTGTACCTGGTTAAAATAAATACAAAGTTACCTGTAAAATAAATATAAATCCTAAAATAGCTAAAATATAATTATAATTTATATTGTAGCTATATTCGGGTTTATTTTACAGGTAAGTATTTAGCTTTAAATAGGAATAATTTATTTAATAAGAGTTAATTAATTTCGTTAGATTTAAATTATATTTAATTTAGGGGGGTGTTAGTGTTAGGGTTAGACTTAGCTTTAGGGGTTAATCCATTTATTACAGTAGCGGCGAGATTCGGTCGGCAGATTAGGGGTTAATAATTTAAGTTAGGTGTCGGCGATGTTAGGGAGGGCAGATTAGGGGTTAATACTATTTATTATAGGGTTATTGAGGCGGGAGTGAGGCGGATTAGGGGTTAATAACTTTATTATAGTAGCGGTGCGGTCCACTCGGCAGATTAGGGGTTAATAAGTGTAAGCAGGTGGAGGCAACGTTGAGGGGGGCAGATTAGGGGTTAATAAATATAATATAGGGGTCGGCGGTGTTAGGGGCAGCAGATTAGGGGTACATAAGGATAACGTAGGTAGCGGCGCTTTGCGGTCGGCAGATTAGTGGTTAATTATTGTAGGTAGCTGGCGGCGACGTTGTGGGGGGCAGGTTAGGGGTTAATAAATATAATATAAGGGTCAGCGGTGTTAGGGGCAGCAGATTAGGGGTACATAAGTATAACGTAGGTGGCGGTCGGCAGATTAGGGGTTAAAATTTTTTTATCGAGTGGCGGCGATGTGGGGGGACCTCGGTTTAGGGGTACATAGGTAGTTTATGGGTGTTAGTGTACTTTAGAGCACAGTAGTTAAGACCTTTATAAACCGGCGTTAGCCCAGAAAGCTCTTAACTACTGACTTTTTTCTGCGGCTGGAGTTTTGTCGTTAGAATTCTAACGCTCACTTCAGACACGACTCTAAATACCGGCGTTAGAAAGATCCCATTGAAAAGATAGGATACGCAAATGACGTAAGGGGATCTGCGGTATGGAAAAGTCGCGGCTGGAAAGTGAGCGTTAGACCCTTTAATGACTGGCTCCAAATACCGGCGGTAGCCCAAAACCAGCGTTAGGAGCCTCTAACGCTGGTTTTGACGGCTACCGCCCAACTCTAAATCTAGGCCATAGGGTTTATTTTACAGGTAAGTATTTAGTTTAAATAGGAATTATTTAGGTAATGATAGTAATTTTTATTTAGATTTATTTAAATTATATTTAAGTTATGGGGTGTTAGGGTTAGGGTTAGACTTAGGTTTAGGGGTTAATATGTTTATTATAGTGGCAGCGACATTGGGGGCGGCAGATTAGGGCTTAATAAATGTAGGTAGGTTGCAGCGACATTGGGAAAGGCAGATTAGGGGTTAATAAATATAATGTAGGTGTCGGCGATGTTGGGGTCAGCAGATTAGGGGTTAATAAGTATAATGTAGGTGGCGGCGGTGTCCGGATTGGCAGATTAGGGGTTAATAATATAATACAGTTGTCGGCGATGTCAGGGGCGGAAGATTAGGGGTTAATAAGTGTAATATTAGGGGTGTTTAGACTCTGGGTTCATGTTAGGGTGTTAGGTGTAGACATAACTTTTATTTCCCCATAGGAATCAATGGGGCTGCGTTAGGAGCTAAACGCTGCTTTTTTGCAGGTGTTAGTTTTTTTTTCAGCCGGCTCTCCCCGTTGATTCCTATGGGGAAATCGTGCACGAGCACGTTACACCAGCTCACCGCTGACTTAAGCGGCGCTGGTATTAGAGTGAGATGTGGAGCAAAATTTTGCTCTACGCTCACTTTTTTGCGGTTAACGCCGGGTTTGTAAAAACTCGTAATACCAGCGTTGTCTGTAAGTGAGCGGTGAGCATAAACTGCTCGTTAGAACCGCATAGCTTCTAACGCAAAACTCGTAATCTAGGCGATTATTAACACATTATTTGATGTTTTACTTTGTGAATTTAATGTATTTTTAAAATATACACTCATTTCAAATCTGATGACTCAAACACACTCCAAACAATTTGGGGCAGTTGACTGATTACCACTGTGTAACATCAACTTTTTTCTTTTATTAACACTTATTAAGCATTTGAGCACTGAAGACACCAGTTGGTTAAGTTAAGCAAGCAGAATTTCCCCCAATTCATTCATTATACATGTCTTTAGCTGCGCAACAGTATGGGGCCTTTGTTACCTTATTTTAAGCTTCATAATGCACCACTTATTCTCAATCGGAGACAGGTCAGGACTGCAGGAAGGCCATGCTAGCACCTGCACTCTGTGCTTATGCAACAATTCGGCTGTAATCCAGGCAGAATGTGATTTGGCATTGTCCTGCTGGAAAATGCATGTATGTCCCTGGAAAAGACGGCGTCTGGATGGCTGCATATGTTGCTCTGAAATGTATACATATCTTTTTGCATTAATGGTGCCCTCACAGATGTGAAAGTTACCCTTACCATCGGCACTGACACACCCCCATACCATGACAGATGCTGGCTTTTGGACCCGACGCTGATAACAGCATGGATGGTCCTTTTCCTCTTTGGCCCAGAGAGCACGATGGCTGTTTTTTCCAAAAACTATTAGAAATGTTGACTTGGCAGACCACAAAACAAGATTCTACTGTGCTACTGTCCATCTCAGAAGAGAAGTCAGCTGTGCTTCTGGACAGTGTTGATGTATGGCTTCTGCTTTGCATAGTAAAGCCTTAACTTGCATCTGTAGATGCAGCAACAAATGGTATTGACTGAAAAAGGTTTACCAAAGTATTCCCAAGTCCATGTCAAGTTATCCATTACATAATCATGAAGATTTTTGAGACAGTACAGAAGTGGTTTTTGGACTTGCCCTTTACGCACAGAGATTTTACCAGATTCCTTTAATCTTTTAATTATATTGTGCTCTGTAGAAAGTGAAATGCCCCAAATCCTATCGATTTGTCTTTGGGGAATATTGTTCTCAAAGTGTTGGATTATTCACTGATGCATCTGTTGGCAGACTGGCGAGCCTCGAACCATCCTTGCTCTTGAAGGACTAGGCTTTTTTTGGAGGTTCCTTATACACTATGATTACACGATTGTCTCACCTGTTTCACATCACCTTCTTATTGCAACTTGTCACATTGCTATTAGTCCTAAATTGCCCCTGTCTCAACTTTTTTTGAATGTGTTGCAGTCATCAGATTTGTAATCAGTGTATATTTTCAAAAATACATTAAATTCACAAAGTAAAACATCAAATAATGTGTTAATAATGTGTTTTTTAATAAAGTACAGGGTGAATTGAATTTTCAAATGACTCTTTTTGTTGGATTTGTTTGCATTTTCCATACTGTCCAAACCTTTTCAGAATTGGGGTTGTAAGTATAGATATATAATTAAAACATGTTTTATATATATTTATATATATATATATATATATACATTTTTAAAAATAAAAATAATATTTTCTGCTATGTGAAGAACATTGGAACGTGAAATATCCATATTTCATGTCAGGTTAGCACACTTGGGAAAATGCAATTGCGTTTGCGCGACTTGTTGGGTGTTTTTTCCCTACTTTCATGCACCATTGAAGAGTATGGGAGAATACATTAACACAGTCTCAATATTGTAACTGGCTTTTTGCATGCATTATCTGTTAAATAGAACTTGTGAGAGAGATAGAAAACATGCTGAGATGCTGTCTAAAGGTTCTAGACCTGTAAGTTTGATATTGTTTTGTAATTTTCTGCTTGTTGTAGAACAGCCACTTAGCTTTATTTAGGACTGTTTTTTTACTGTTTAGTAAGTACTGTGGAGCAAGGAGTTGTTTTGTTTTGTTTTAGCTAAAAGCTTATTCCTGCAAATTGTCTGTAAATAAACAGACCAAGGTCTTTACCCTTAAACCTGTGTTTTTATGCTATGTGTTAAAGTTGATTCTGGGACAAAATCCCAAAGGGAGGGGTATTTTTGCCACATTTGGTGGAGAATAAGGGCATAACACTGATAAGTCTATATGGTAGAAAAGAGACAATTTGTAAAAATGGAAGAGGTTATTAAAGCTCTGATCCAGTCTGTAGTTGTGCAGCAAAAGATAAACAGAGTGAATGCTGAGAACAAGCTGCACAGCAAGGTAAGTTTGCAGCTTTCCAAAAACTGGTACTAAATAAAAAAGAAAATACAGATACTCGAATTAAGCAGCTGACAATCACACAAGTTTAGGTGCAATGTTTGCTGATAGAGGAGCTTACCAGTTGCCCTTTGCTGGTGGGTGAGTCAGAGCTATCCCCCAAGCAACTGACCAGCTGGAGGTGCTTATTGAAACATGAAAGCCCCAGAGCCCAATTAAATCTATTAAAACTGTTTCAGGGAGGAGGGGATCTGGTGATGAGCAGAGGGATTTATATTATCCTAGAGACATTTCTCAGAAAGACAAACAGTTTGTGAGGCTGGATTAGCGTTTAAGGGACTCAAAAGTGAATATGTTTGCTATAAAATGTTTTAAATGTAAAGAGTCAGGACATATAGCTAGGAATTGTCCTAATTATGTTGAAGCAATGGATGGTACTTGGATTTAACCGGGATTTGTATTTATAATATGTTCGGTCTGCATATTCTGCAAACTAAAATGACTGCTTGAATGGCCACCCTTGGTGTACCGTGTCTATAAAAGAAAAAGTGGTACAGGCACTACTAGATTAAGGGAGTATGGTTGCTCTTTAAGACCAAGCATTGTTTCCTAATGTCCAGTCGGATAATACACTCAAGCTAGAAATTGCCTGTATTCATGAAGACATCCATAATTACCCTACAACAGAGATAGTTCTTGAAACCCAGTGTTGCTCTGTAAAGTGGAAAATTTGGTTGGCCTGTAGGTCATTGCTGGAAATTCTCCTCCTGCGCCATCAGAACAGATTATTAATTAATTTTCATTTTGTGATATTTTGGGTGACGAATTAGATATTTTTTTTATTTGCAGTCTAATCATTATTAACTCATATCACTAGTTTGTGATAACCCAGAATAAACTGAGGCAGAGTCATTTAGTAGTTCAGAACAAAACCAACCCAGGTAACTTTAAGCGTACACAGTAGTCTGATCCAACCTTGGCAGTAGCAAGAGATAATGGGGCCTATTTATCATGATGTGAGCGGACATGATCCGATATTGTGGATCACGTCCGCTGCACATCAATAAATGCTGACAGCATACGCTCTCTGCATTTATCATCGCACCAGAAGTTCTGGTGAACTTCTGGTGCAATACCGACCCCTGCAGATTCGCGGCCAATCGGCCACTAGCAGGGGGTGTCAATCAACCCGATTATGTTCGATCGGGTTGATTTCCAGCGATGTATGTTTGCCTACTCAGAGCAGGCAGACAGGTTATGGAGCAGCAGTATTTAGACCGCTGCTTCATAACTTGTGTTTCTAGTGAGACTGAAGCTGCCGTTCGGAGCTTGATAATTCGGCCCCAATATCTTGATAAGAAATGGTTCACTCGGTAATCCTGACAGATATCTTACTTTTCCTTATTTTGAAGTAGATAACAATTTGCTGTATTCTGTTGAAAAGAAAGGGCATAGATTACAAAGCAATTGTACTCTACCACAAACCTATAGATGCACAGTGTTAAATCTTGCCCATAGCCATATTCGTGGAAAAGACAAGGTAGATAACTCTCTGAAGGTTTTATTGTTCTTTATGCCCTGAATATCAGCTAACTATTCCACCTAATGCTTACCATAGTCCATTTGAACATATTGCAATGGATTTCTAATTTACTCATATTATCACATTTTCTTCATTCTCTTGATATCTTTATTTGAAATGAAAGAATATAAGTTTAGATGCCGGCCCGTTTTTGGTGAACAACCTGGGTTGTCCTTGCTGATTGGTGGATAAATATATCCACCAATAAAAAAGTGTTGTCCATAGTTCTGAACCAAAAAAATTTAGATGCCTTCTTTTTCAAATAAAGATAGCAAGAGAACAAATAAATAATGATAATAGGAGTAAATTAGAAAGTTGCTTAACATTGCATGCTCTATCTGAATCACGAAATAATTTTTTTGTGTTCAGTGTCCCTTTAAAATTTCATGCTCTATCTGAATCACGAAAGAAAAAAATTGGGTTCAGTGTCCCTTTAAGCTAGTAGCAAACAAATGATAGTAGTACAGGAACAGCATCCAAATGTTTAATGTATAAAGTCCATCTTTATTAAGATCAGTTTAAAAGAAGAAGAGAAAACAACCATAGCTTATACCACACAAGAGCTGCTCTCCAACCTGTTTTGTGCTTTACAAGTACTTAATCAGGGATGTACAGCTGTGCTCTGAAGTCGCACTATCCCAATGCGAGTTAAATTAAATTGTGCTCGAGTGAACATGTTTACTTTCAACTAGTAATACGCAAGCTACTTTTGTTTGCTCGCAACTGTTAGCGCACCACTCATAATCTAGCCCTTAATTGGGTATTAAAGGAGCTTTATTTCCAACTCTGCTTCTATTTCTAGTCCTTTGACAGATCTGACTAAAGCAAAAATGGTCCCCAGAAGCTGAATACACTTTCAGACAGCTTAAAGAGGCCACATGTTATCATCCAGTGCAACTAACCCCTGATTTTTCCTAGGAAATTATTTTGCAGACTGACGCTTCAGATGTAGGTCTTGGAGTGGTACTTTCTCAAGAGAGACGGGGGAAGATCACCCTGTCTTATATTTCAGTAGAAATGTTGATCCTTATGAAAGAAGATATACAATAGTGAAGGAGTATCTAGCAAAACAGTTGGCAATTGAAACCCTTAAATATTATCCCTTATAGAAAAAACTCAGACTGGTGACTGATCATGCTCCACTTACCCCCTGAATGAAGGAGAATAAAGAAAAAAAACGGTAGTTACCCGTAGGTTCCTATGTTTGCAACCTTATAATGTTTACATTGAACACAGAGCAGGAAGTGCTGATAGTCTTTCCAGAATCACTAACTTGTTGCTAAGGTCACTCATCCCAGAAACTCTGATCTAGGGGTAGGATATATGATAGAGCTCAAGGGATTGTGTACATTGGAGTACTAGTTTTCCAACAAATTCTGCAATGTTCTTAATGGTATTGAGAATGTACTATATAATTGTGTATTATGGGCCATTAATCCGTACTACAGTTTGGATGTGGCATAGTTGCAGGTAAGGAATCCAGTTAAATTTTTCTCCACAATCAAAAGTTCACTTACCTGCAGCTAATTAAAGACAATCAGCACTTGCTATTTTGTGTGTGCTGGTGCTGTTAGATATATCCTGTGAGAGAAGAGAGAAAGAAAATATGCTGATACTAAGCTTCTGTCTAAAGGTTTCAGGCCTGTAGGTTTGATATTGTTTTGTAATTTTGTAGTTGATGTGAAACATACACTTAGTTATGACTACTTTATACTGCCTAGAAAGCAATGTGGAGAGAGGATTTTGTTTTGTTTGTTTATGTTAAAAAACCTTATTCCTGCAAAGTGTGTGGAGTACTATTTTTCTGCTGTAAAAAACTGTTAAAGCTGATCCCATGGACTAAACAATGACTAGAGTAAAGAATTATATAAACATTCTGGAAATTATAAAAACATAATATTTAAAACCTAAACTAGAAAATAAAATGGTACATGGTTCTTAGGCAGTAAAGGGAATACAATTTAGAATTTAGTGGGGGTTACATAAATGACCAGCGGCAGCACAAAAATGACAGGCCACGAACAAAATTGAAGCTTACATACTTATTGGCTGACATTGGAATCAATGAACTGACAAAAACATTACTAAATTGTTAGTGAGCAGGTTAAATTTGATATTTCAATGCATTTCCCACTTAAAAAGTGTAAATCTAAACTTTTTTTTTTTTTGCATTTAGAGTAGCGGTATTAACCACACAAATGAATCAGCCAATGTATTTCTTGCATGCATTAGGTTTAAAGTCTGTTAATTTACCATTTTCAGACAAATACAATGAATATGGAACATTTTTAGTTTTTTATATATGTATTTTTTCATTCAGAAATATAATATTAGTATTTTCTGATTTCTTTCAATGAACGAGTTTGTTCAATTATCTTTATTGACCTCTCAAGTCTCATCTTCATATGTAATGAATGAACAAATTTGTGTCTGTATTTGACATTTAATATCATAAAATGTAAATTAAAATCAGTATGCCATTGTGCCTCATACATGATTTACAGTATTAAAAAAAAATGTCTCCGTGCACACCGCTCTCTTAAGCCCAAAGGTCTCCCAGATGACCAACCTAGAGACACAATAGTCAGACTGCACTACTTCACGTACAAAGAGAGAATCCAAAGGGCTCATTTCCAGAAACCTTCCCTCCCAGACAAATTAAAAAAATTACAGATCTTTCCTGACCTTTCTGCAAGGACATTACAAAAGAGGAAAACTTTCACGGAAGTCACATCCATTCTGAGGAAAAACGAGATCAGGTACAGGTGGGGCTATCCCATAAAACTACTCATCTTTCAGAACAACCAGATGTTTACCATACAGACTCCTAACAGAGGGTACAAATTGCTTAAGCTATGGAACTTATACCCCTCTCAAAAGGAAAAACCGCTGACTAGCCAAACACAACTGAGAGCCACAGCTGCAGAATGGGAGGCTTCCTCCAATCCTGAGGAACAGCGAAGCGGAGCAAATGTCTCCAGGGCTGGAGACTGGACCACCCCTTCTACCCGAAGGTTTGACCAGCAGAAGCACCGTGAAGGTCGGGACTGGCCGACCCTCCCACAGAGACATAGATCTGGATCGCCAGTTTCTTGAGAATTGCATCTCAAACCCTGGGATGTAGCTTGCTCTCCCTGGACATTGTTTATATGAAGTTAGTTCTTTTTCCCTTTTTTAGAGTATATCGAAGGCAGGTGATCCTGCACCTTTGGACTCTTGCAGCTGGCATGCTGATCTCGATGAACTCTGGACGATAAGTATCCTCTCTTTTGTTTTGTTCCTTTGCAATACTCCCATAGCATTGTGACCATTGTTTGCATTTGTAGGTAGACACTTTTACGTTGCTAAATAGCTATCAATACTGTGTTCTAGGGTAACTTTACGCTTTATCTTTTTCACGAATTACAGCTAAACATTCACAGACCTAATACACAACATTTACCACCGCCAATTAGGGTGGCGTTATACTCTATGTACCATGTGCTCGGTGAGGGCCCAGCTGTAGCACATTTCCCGTACATATATCCACCGTAACTGTGGTGGACACATTACAAAATTAATTCCTGCGAACACAACACTTAATGAACCCCTATGACAAATCTACTCACACTGAGCTCTGAACACATAGTTGCTAATGGAACACTTCGCCACGCACACCATAGTACCCTATCACATTTCTAAAATTGCAGCTGCTCATTACAAAACCACAGTAACTAAACCACTAGGCCACATACCCTGAATAAAACATCAGTTGAGTTCACTACCTGCATCAGAGCACCATAACCTCAGCTACTTAATTTATTTTGTGTGGTCTACACTGAGATGCATGCCCGACTGCCAGTTATAATATTGTAGTTACAAGTTGTTTGATGTTCTGGAAACTGTTTTTGGTATAGAATTACTGGGTTTTTTTGTATGTTCATAGAAAGTTTTCTTTTGTCACTGTCCTGTAACTTTAACTGTCATACATCCCCCTCATTTGACAGGCCACAAGGCCGTTATTCTACTATTTGACTCCACCACCCCCTAACGATTTGTTAACAAGTCCTAGAGCGGCCGCCCCCCCCCCCAATATTTGGCCCGCTGCTAATAGTGAATTATCCAAAAGTTACTAACAACCTCCCCCCCCTCCACGAATCCAAGCCCCCTTATCCCCCCGGCTTGAATGTGCTTCCCCTTTCAGGGAAGACAATTAATGCGGTTTCCCTTGACCATACCGCAACACCCATTTTACAATTTATCTGTACTGCCATAAATTTCAACAAGTTTTACATCTTTTTGTAATCTATTAGAAGCTTAAGAATAACCAGCCTCCTTTGTTTTTTAGGTTTTGCCCTTCTCTCTCATTTCTTTCTCCTTTTAGCCTCTTAGCGCTTCTTCCCTTCTCTCCTGTTTTTTTTTTCTCTCCATTTCTCTACTCTTTCCCTCACCTCTCCTTACCATTGCTTCAACATGTCCCTTACCTGCACCTCACTCAATACTAGAGGGCTTAATACCCCTAGCAAGAGAAGCAGATTAGTCAGTTACTTAACTAGTACTAAGACTAAAATAGCCTTTCTCCAGGAGACCCACTGGGCGGATGGAACCCCAATACCCTTCCAATGTAAACAATACCCAGTAGTGGAGACAGCCTCATTCTCGGGGAAATCGAGAGGGGTAGCCATCCTGGTACATAAGTCTATTCTCTTTGAGAAAATTGATACCTTTAAGGACCCAAAGGGTAGATTCCTGATACTGACCTGCAAACTAGATAACACTCCATATACTCTTGCCAACTACTATGGCCTAAACTCTGGACAAATACAAGCATTTAGGAAGTTTTTAAGACTGCTGACCTCCCATAAAACTCAAAATCTGCTACTGGCAGGGGATTTCAATATGCTACTAGACACAACACTAGATAGGCATTCTCCCAAGCTTAAACCCTGCGACAAACAAGCCATTAGAACTGCAAAACATTTCAATAACCTATTGGCCCAACACAATTTGTTTGACATCTGGCGTTCCCACCACCGGCTCCCAGCGGACATAGGGAAAGCCTTTGCTTCTTATTACTCTGCATTATATAACTTGGCGAGCTCCCCCACCCTTCACGCTCCGACCACACAGCACATCCAGAACTTCCTAGACACCCTCTCTTTGCTGACCCTGACAGAAGACCAGAAAGATATGCTTGATGCTCCATTTGATATCAAAGAAGTCCTACACGCCATCAAATCCCTAAAATCCCACAAAGCCCCAGGTCCTGACGGTTTTGGAACTCTGTTCTACAAAACGTTCAGACTCCAGCTATCACTGCTTCTTAATAGGGTTTGTTCACTAGCTAGACAATCTGGCTCCCTACCAACTGAACTCTTGGAGGCGACCATAGTGACCATCCCGAAACCGGGTAAAACCCCTAACGTATGTGAACACTTCCGCCCCATTTCACTGATCAATGTCGATGTGAAGTTGCTCGCAAAACTCCTGTCCTATAGATTAAACAAAGTTCTCTCGTCGCTGTTGGACGGAGACCAGGTAGGCTTCACCCCAGGCTGGGAAGGACCAGATAATACACGCCAGATCCTCAATATATACTTTGAAGCCAAGAAGCGTAACCTCTCATGTACGACCCTAGCCTTAGACGCCGAAAAGGCTTTTGATAGGGTCAACTGGACATACCTATTTGAGGTCCTTGACAAGTTTGTCTTCCCTCCGGGATTTTGCTCCTGTGTCAAAGCTCTGTACGCGGCCCCCTCGGCCTCGGTTAGAGGTCTGGGATTCCGCTCCCCGACCTTCCCGATCATAAATGGGACGCGCCAAGGGTGTCCCCTCTCTCCGCTGCTCTTCGCCCTAGTTATGGAGCCCCTGGCTGAGGCGATCAGAGGTTGTCCTGATATTCGGGGGATGGAGTTAGAGGGTACCCTACAAAAAACCGCCCTATTCACGGATGACTTTACTGTTTTTCTGAGTGATCCCCTGCACTCCCTCCCTGCTCTTTTTAAGTTGCTGGATAGGTTTGGTCAGATTAGCTATTACAAGCTCAACATCAATAAGACGGAGGCTTATACCATTAATGTTTCAGGAGCCGAACTAATAGAACTCCAACATCGGTACCCATTTAATTGGTCCCAGCAAAGGATCAAGCATCTTGGAGTCTATCTCTCTTGGAGCATCCCCACTATAGTGGAGTCTAATTTCTGCCCTCTCCTTCAGCAGTTCCAGTCTAGTACTGATAAGTGGAGTGTTCCATGCATCTCTTGGTTAGGGCGAATTGCTGCATTCAAGATGCTTCTACTCCCTAAGCTCACATACCTATTCCGTTCACTCCCTATCCCTGTTCCCAAGCCTTTGATCAGCAAATTTCAGCAAATTTGCAATAAGTACATCTGGAGAAATAAACACCCTAGGGTGGCTATTAGAGTACTCCAACAACCGCTTTTATGTGGGGGCGCGGGCGCCCCTAACATAACCTACTATCATGAAGCCTCAAGGCTTTCTCACGTCTTGGCATGGAAGACCACAGATGGTAAAAGCAAATGGCAAATGCTGGAACAAGCAATGCTCCCTAGTCCTCTTACCTTACGTGACCTCATTTGGTTACCTAAACATATTAGGTCATCCTACAAAATACAGAATACAATAATCTCCCATGCCCTCCGGCTTTGGGACGGATTGCGCTCGCTGCCCCAGATAGCCCTACCCCTCCCCCGCTCATTCTCTAACGGGCCTGCTAGCGGCCCTTAAAGGTTCTCATCCCCTTCTGTGGCAGGAGCACGGAATTCGAAGTATTGCGGATCTGTTTCTCAACGGCCAATTTCTCACGACTACACAATTTACCAATACTTACAACCCGCCCCAGTTACTTCTATTTGAGTTCTGGAAGCTTAAAAGCCTACTAAAATCTTGGGGGTTCTTAAACCATCCCCCCAGAGAGCCCACTATGTGGGAAAAAAGATGGAGCAGTAGTGTGAAGATACCTAGGTCGCTATCGGTGTCATACAAAGACCTAATGAATCCCCCCCTTTACTACAAGTCAGCATACACATTGGCTTGGTAAAAAGCTTTTCACATCCGAACCGAGCAAGATGATTGGGCCCAAGCGGTAGCCCTAACCAAACAGGCACTCCATTGTGTCACCCTACTAGAGTTATATCTCAAAGTCTGTACGCAGTGGCATCTCACTCCACTCAGATTATACAAAATCTCTCAGATTAACTCCCCACTGTGTTGGAGGCAGTGCGGGATGGTGGGTTCGCCAGCCCATATTTGGTGGGAATGCCCGAAATTGGCTCCTTTCTGGCAAGAGGTCTCGCACAAATGCAGAAACCTACTTCCCTACTTACGAAACTCCCCGCACACAGCTCTATTACACTTAAACATAGACACAGCCACGGCCCCAGAGGCCTTACTCTCCATCTACATACTCATCTCAGCCAAATTAGCTATAGCGAGACTTTGGAAACAGCAAACAACACCTACTTGGGGAGAAGTAGTCAAAACCATGTCATATCTGGAGATAATGGAGGGTCCGATTTTTACCCAACATAATAAGATCTTTCTGCACTCGGGAATCTGGGAAATGTGAAGGCATTTGAACTGACTCTGACGTTGGGTAGTTAATGGGAGCAGTAGCTGCAGGCCCCATGCGCCATTTAACACCTCCCCCTACCTCCCCCCCGTTCACCCAAATCCCCAACACCCCCTCCCCTCCCTTCTCTTTTCTTCCTTTTTTTTTTTTTTTTTCCCTCTTCTTCTCTGAGGTTGGTCTTTCTAGAGATGTACAACTATGTAGGTGTATATTTCAAATGTTATTGGCTTTGTGGACCTAAAGGCGAGGCACTGGCCACCCAGAGTGTGTACAGTTCAAAAAGAAAGCATGGAGAAGAGGAGATATTTTACATGCTGACGCATAGATTATTACGTTTAATGATAGAAAACAATATTAGCAAAGTGCCCAATAATTTAGACTGTATAGATGTCCATTTTCGTATGTCAGTACTTTTACATTTCATCCTGTTCTAATACTGAAAAAGAGAGGTTAAGTTCATTTCCTATTTCGTTTGACAATTCTGTGATGAAACAGAAAAGACTTCATGTGTTTAATAATGTGCATATTGTGTTGTATTCATGCATATCTCGATGTATCACAGTAGTGCTGTATTGTGACTTTAACCTCAATAAAAATAATTATTTAAAACAAAAAAAAATGTCTCCATGCAAATGAACTGTTTTAAAAATATTTAAAAATATAATATGCATTGTTTTACATCAGGTCACACCTCTTGAAAGCCTTTGGAGTGTTGTCTATCTTACTTCCTTTCAGGTTACCTTTTAGGGATACATATCAACCAATCAGTATGCAGTATGTTGGAATACTAGGGTTCTGCATTTCATGGAATTCACTCCTGCCAATCTGAGTGGATGGGACACACTACAATTTTTAGAGTTGAATTACAGCAAAAACAAATTAAATAAATAATGAAAGTGCACTGCAATGTTTTTATTGGTGCATAATTAAAGATTTTGTGCCAGATTAAGAGTGGATCGCTAACGTTTGCATGGGAGTAATGATGTTTATCGCAGGTGTTTTGAGTTGAAAGTAAATGTGATCGCTTGAACGCAATCACGATTTACGCTAGAGCGATTACGCGCCATCAGAGATCTGGTTAACTGTTTTGCAAAACTAAAAAGTTGTACAAAACGTATCAAAAATACATAACAAAGTACACTTACACTCATAAAAACACTATCTAATAAAAAATATTAAAATTAAATATTACACAAAAAAGTTATAAAGGCTCAAAGATATGAGATCTCTGGTGTTAGAAAAAAATGGCAGACAAAGGGCTTTAACTTTAAGATACATACATATACATCTTTAAAGATGCAGTCAAGTAGATGTCATATAGATGAAAACATGTAAAAGCAAATTTAGGCAAAGTTCATTTTTAATAAAGTGTTACAGTGTGTATTTACTGTACATATTCCACATTCCAATTTTTGCACATAGGGGAATATGTTCGAAGTATAAATATATATATATATATATATATAAATAAATATATATATATATATATATATATATATATATATATATACCTATATATAACTATGTATGTATATATCTCTATATGTATATTGGGAACTAGGATCCCACAAGGTTTCATCAATATTTATGATATAATCAATTATTGTGAGTGATCACCTCCGTGTATTTCTAAGCAGATTTAAGTGATGCTTTTGTAAGCAGAGCACTCGCATTTTTTTATGTCCAGAATTCCAATTGTTTTTTGGTCCGCTTTCTCTCTCTCTTTTTTCATCATATGGTTGAGAACCAAAGGTTTTACATTTTGGTTTTGCAAATTGCAAAATGCTAATATATGTGACCTATACTTAATAAGTACACCCTTTCGTAGTTTACTCAACGAATGGAGCTGGCTAATAGGTTGATGATTATTTAACTTAAAAAAAAATGATAACAATTAAATACAATTTAAATATACTAAAATAAAATATCTATGTAATCAAACATACACAATGCATATACTTGTACAGGTCCTGAGTTTAGAGTACATACTGGCCTCTAGTTATCAACGTGTCTACCTCAAATACGCTGGAATTCCGCAGCGTATTTGAGGTGAGGCTGATTCGCCTTAGTTATCAAGCCCTAGACACCGGCAAAAGTAGAATTTAGTGACGTAAGCTTCGATCCGCCGGACACAGTCCGACACAGATCGATTCTTACGTCACTCCAGATGTTCTGCACACAAGTGCGGCACAATCTGACTACTTTTGCTAGTTATCAAAAAACTAGCAGGTACGATCGGCACTTTTCCGGCCCAGCGTACCTGGTTTTCAAACCGCCGCCCTGGAGGCAGCAGATCCCATAGGAATCAATGGGAGTCTGACCATAGCGAAAGTTCATGTTCACTGCTGCCAGATATCCCATTCATTCCTATGGGAGCTGTCTACACCTAACACCCTAACATGTACCCCGAGTCTAAACACCCCTAATCTGCCCCCCCCTACACCGCCGCAACTAAATAAATGTATTACCCCCTAAACCGCCGCTCCCGGACCCCGCCGCAACTATAATAAACTTATTACCCCCTAAACCGCCGCTCCTGGAGCCCACAGCCACGCTAATAAACTGATTAACCCCTAAACCGATGCTCCCTGTCCCCGCCGCAACTATAATATATGTATTAACCCCTAAACCGCCGCTCCCGGACCCCGCCGCCACCTACATTATACCTAGTAACCCCTATCCTGCCCCCCTATACCGCCGCCACCTATAATTAAGTTATTAACCCCCTATCCTGCCGATCCCGGACCCCTCCGCAACTAAATAAATAGTTTAACCCCTAAACCGCCACTCCCGGACCCCGCCGCAACCTATATTAAACTTATTAACCCCTAATCTGCCCCCCCTACACCGTCGCCACCTATAATAAATTTATTAACACCTATCCTGCCCCCCCCTACACTGCCGCCACTGTAATAAAATTATTAACCCCTAACCCTAAGTCTAACCCTAACCCTATCAACCCCCTAACTTAAATATTAATTAAATACATCTAAATAAATTTAACTCTTATTAACTAAATTAATCCTAGTTAAAACTAAATACTTACCTTTAAAATAAACCCTAATATAGCCACAATATAGATAATAATTATATTGTAGCTATTGTAGGATTTATTTTTATTTTACAAGCAAATTTCAATTTATTTTAACTAGGTACAATAGCTATTAAATAGTTATTAACTATTTAATAGGTACCTAGTTAAAATAAAGAGAAATTTACCTGTAAAATAAAAACTAACCTAAGTTACAATTACACTTAACACTACACTATACTTTAATAAATTATTCCTATTTAAAACTAAATACTTACCTGTAAAATAAACCCTCACGGCTAGATTTAGAGTTTTGTCGGTAACGACCCGCGTAGCTAACGCTGGCTTTTTTCTGGCTGCACCTTTAAAATAACTCTGGTATTGAGAGTCCACAGAATGGCTGCGTTAGGCTCCAAAAAGGGAGCGTACAGGCATATTTAACGCCACTGCAACTCTCGATACCAGAGTTGCTTACGGACGCGGCCAGCCTCAAAAATGTGCTCGTGCACGATTCCCCCATAGAAAACAATGGGGCTGTTTAAGCTTAAAAAAAACCTAACACCTGCAAAAAAGCCGCGTTCAGCTCCTAACGCAGCCCCATTGTTGTCTATGGGGAAACACTTCCTACGTCTGCACCTAACACCCTAACATGTACCCGGAGTCTAAACACCCCTAACCTTACACTTATTAACCCCTATTCTGCCGCCCCCGCTATCGCTGACCCCTGCATATTATTTTTAACCCCTAATCTGCCGCTCCGTAAACCGCCACTACTTACATTATCCCTATGTACCCCTAATCTGCTGCCCCTAACACCGCCGACCCCTATATTATATTTATTAACCCCTAATCTGCCCCCCACAACATCGCCTCCACCTGCCTACACTTATTAACCCCTAATCTGCCGACCGGACCGCACCGCTATTATAATAAAGTTATTAACCCCTAATCCGCCTCACTAACCCTATAATAAATAGTATTAACCCCTAATCTGCCCTCCCTAACATCGCCGACACCTAACTTCAAACATTAACCCCTAATCTGCCGACTGGAGCTCACCGCTATTCTAAGAAATGTATTAACCCCTAAAGCTAAGTCTAACCCTAACACTAACACCCCCCTAAGTTAAATATAATTTAAATCTAACGAAATAAATTAACTCTTATTAAATAAATTATTCCTATTTAAAGCTAAATACTTACCTGTAAAATAAATCCTAATATAGCTACAATATAAATTATATTTATATTATAGCTATTTTAGGATTTATATTTATTTTACAGGTAACTTTGTATTTATTTTAACCAGGTACAATAGCTAAAATAGTTAAAATAATTACAAAATTACCTGTAAAATAAATCCTAACCAAAGTTACAATTAAACCTAACACTACACTATCAATAAATTAATTAAATAAAATACCTACAATTACCTACAATTAAACCTAACACTACACTATCAATAAATTAATTAAATACAATATCTACAAATAAATACAATGAAATAAACTAACTAAAGTACAAAAAATAAAAAAGAACTAAGTTACAAAAAATAAAAAAATATTTACAAACATCAGAAAAATATTACAACAATTTTAAACTAATTACACCTACTCTAAGCCCCCTAATAAAATAACAAAGACCCCCAAAATAAAATAATGCCCTACCCTATTCTAAATTACTAAAGTTCAAAGCTCTTTTACCTTACCAGCCCTGAACAGGGCCCTTTGCGGGGCATGCCCCAAAGAATTCAGCTCTTTTGCCTGTAAAAAAAAACACATACAATACCCCCCCCCCAACATTACAACCCACCACCCACATACCCCTAATCTAACCCAAACCCCCCTTAAATAAACCTAACACTAAGCCCCTGAAGATCTTCCTACCTTATCTTCACCATACCAGGTTCACCGATCGATCCAGAAGAGCTCCTCCGATGTCCTGATCCAAGCCCAAGCGGGGGGCTGAAGATGTCCATGATCCGGCTGAAGTCATCATCCAAGCGGGAGCTGAAGAGGACCATGATCCGGCTGAAGTCATCATCCAAGCGGGAGCTGAAGAGGTCCATGATCCGGCTGAAGTCTTCTATCAACAGCATCTTCAATCTTCTTTCTTCCGGATCCATCTTGCAGACCTCCGACGCGGAACATCCTGCTGGCCCGACGGACTACCGACGAATGAAGGCTCCTTTAAGGGACGTCATCCAAGATGGCGTCCCTCGAATTCCGATTGGCTGATAGGATTCTATCAGCCAATCGGTATTAAGGTAGGAAAATTCTGATTGGCTGTTGGAATCCGCCAATCAGAATCAAGTTCAATCCGATTGGCTGATCCGAGCAGCCAATCAGATTGAGCTCGCCTTCTATTGGCTGTTCCGATCAGCCAATAGAATGCGAGCTCAATCTGATTGGCTGATCGGATCGGCCAATCGGATTGAACTTGATTCTGATTGGCTGATTCCATCAGCCAATCAGAATTTTCCTACCTTAATTCCAATTGGCTGATAGAATCCTATCAGCCAATCGGAATTCGAGGGACGCCATCTTGGATGATGTCCCTTAAAGGAACCGTCATTCGTCGGGAAGTCGTCGGAAGAAGAGGACGGATCCGCGCTGGAGGTCTTCAAGATGGAGCCGGTCGTCATCGGATGAAGATAGAAGATGCCGCTTGAATCAAGATGGTTGCCGGTCTGGATCGCCTCTTCTTCCCGGATAGGATGAGGCTTTGGACCCTCTTCTGGACCTCTTCAGCCGCCGGATGATGGATCGCCAGCCCCCGCTTGGGTTGGATGAAGATTTTGGAGCCAGGACCGATCGGTGATACCCGGTGAGGTGAAGATAAGGTAGGAAGATCTTCAGGGGCTTAGTGTTAGGTTTATTTAAGGGGGGTTTGGGTTAGATTAGGGGTATGTGGGTGGTGGGTTGTAATGTTGGGGGGGGTATTGTATGTGTTTTTTTACAGGCAAAAGAGCTGAATTTCTTGGGGCATGCCCCGCAAAGGGCCCTGTTCAGGGCTGGTAAGGTAAAAGAGCTTTGAACTTTTGTAATTTAGAATAGGGTAGGGCATTTTTTTATTTTGGGGGGCTTTGTTATTTTATTAGGGGGCTTAGAGTAGGTGTAATTAGTTTAAAATTGTTGTAATTTTTTCTAATGTTTGTAAATATTTTTTTATTTTTTGTAACTTAGTTCTTTTTTATTTTTTGTACTTTAGTTAGTTTATTTAATTGTAGTTATTTGTAGGAATTGTATTTAATTTATTTATTGATAGTGTAGTGTTAGGTTTAATTGTAGATAATTGTAGGTATTTTATTTAATTAATTTAATGATAGTATAGTGTTAGGTTTAATTGTAACTTAGGTTAGAATTTATTTTACAGGTAATTTTGTTATTATTTTAACTAGGTAACTATTAAATAGTTCTTAACTATTTAATAGCTATTGTACCTGGTTAAAATAATTACAAAGTTGCCTGTAAAATAAATATTAATCCTAAAATAGCTACAATGTAATTATTCGTTATATTGTAGCTATATTAGGGTTTATTTTACAGGTAAGTATTTAGCTTTAAATAGGAATAAGTTATTTAATAAGAGTTAATTTATTTTGTTAGAATAAAATTATATTTAACTTAGCGGGGTGTTAGGGTTAGGGTTAGAATTAGCTTTAGGGGTTAATAAATTTAATAGAGTAGCAGTGAGGTCCGGTCGGCAGATTAGGGGTTAATGTTTGAAGTTAGGTGTCGGCGATGTTAGGGAGGGCAGATTAGGGGTTAATACTATTTATTATAGGGTTAGTGAAGCGGATTAGGGGTTAATAACTTTATTATAATAGCGGTGCGGTCCGGTCGGCAGATTAGGGGTTAATAAGTGTAGGCAGGTGGAGGCGACGTTGTGGGGGGCAGATTTGGGGTTAATAAATATAATATAGGGGTCGGCGGTGTTAGGGGCAGCAGATTAGGGGTACATAAGGATAACGTAAGTAGCGGCGCTTTGCGGTCGGCAGATTAGGGGTTAATTATTGTAGGTAGCTGGCGGCGACATTGTGGGGGGCAGATTAGGGGTTAATAAATATAATATAGGGGTCGGCGGTGTTAGGGGCAGCAGATTAGGGGTACATAAGTATAACGTAGGTGGCGGTCGGCAGATTAGGGGTTAAAAAAATTTAATCGAGGTGGGGCGATGTGGGGGGACCTCAGTTTTGGGGTACATAGGTAGTTTATGGGTGTTAGTGTACTTTAGAGCACAGTAGTTAAGAGCTTTATGAACCGGCGTTATCCCAGAAAGCTCTTAACTACTGACTTTTTTCTGCGGCTGGAGTTTTGTCGTTAGATTTCTAACGCTCACTTCAGACACGACTCTAAATACCGGAGTTAGGAAGATCCCATTGAAAAGATAGGATACGCAATTGACGTAAGGGGATCTGCGGTATGGAAAAGTCGCGGCTGAAAAGTGAGCGTTAGACCCTTTCCTGACTGACTCCAAATACCGGCGGTAGCCTAAAACCAGCGTTAGGAGCCTCTAACGCTGGTTTTCACGGCTACCGCCAAACTCCAAATCTAGGCCTAAGATAGCTACAATGTAATTAATAATTACATTGTAGCTATTGTAGGATTTATATTTATTTTACAGGTAACTTTGTATTTATTTTAGCTAGTTAGAATAGTTATTAAATAGTTATTAACTATTTAATAACTACCTAGCTAAAAGAAATACAACATTACCTGTAAAATAAATCCTAACCTAAGTTACAATTAAACCTAACACTACACTATCATTAAATAAATAAAATAAATTAAATACAAATACCTACAAATAAATACAAATAAATACACTAACTAAAGTACAAAAAATAAAAAAAGAACTAAGTTACAAAAAATAAAAAAATAATTTACAAACATTATAAAAATAATACAACAATTTTAAGCTAATTACACCTACTCTAAGCACCCTAATAAAATAACAAAGCCCCCCAAAATAAAAAAATTCCCTACCCTATTCTACATTTAAAAGATACCAGCTCTATTACCTTACCAGCCCTTAAAAGGGCCTTTTGCGGGGCATTCCCCAAAGAAAACAGCTCTTTTGCCTGTAAAATAAAAATACAACCCCCCCCAACATTAAAACCCACCACCCACATACCCCTAATCTAACCCAAGCCCCCCTTAAATAAACCTAACACTACCCCCCTGAAGATCTTCCTACCTTGAGTTGTCTTCACTCAGCCGAGCCGAATTCTTCATCCAATCCGGGCAATGGCTTCATCCAAGCATGGCGCTGAAGAGGTCCATCAACCGGCTGAAGTCTTCATCCAAGCGGGGGCTGAAGAGGTCTTCCATCCGGCTGAAGTCTTCTATCAAGCGGCATCTTCAATCTTCTTTCTTCTGGCTCCATCTTCATCCCGCCGATGCAGAACATCCTTCCTCCACGACGAACTCCCGACGAATGAAGATTTCTTTAAATGACGTCATGATAGGATTCTATCAGCCAATTGGAATTAAGGTAGAAATAATCTGATTGGCTGATTGAATCAGCCAATCAGATTCAAGTTCAATCCGATTGGCTGATTGGTTCAATAAATCCTAACCTAAGTTACAATTAAACCTTGTTGTAAAAAATTGTTGTAATATTTTTTAAATGTTTGTAAATTATTTTTTTTATTTTTTCTAACTTAGCTTTTTTATTTTTTGTACTTTAGTTAGTTTATTTAATTGTATTTAATTGTACTTATTTGTAGGTAATTTATTTAATTAATTTAATTTAATGATAGTGTAGTGTTAGGTTTAATTGTAACTTAGGTTAGGATTTATTTTACCAGTAATTTTGTATTTCTTTTAGCTAGGTAGTTATTAAATAGTTAATAACTATTTAATAACTATTCTAACTAGCTAAAATAAATACAAAGTTACCTGTAAAATAAATATAAATCCTAAAATAGCTACAATGTAATTATTAATTACATTGTAGCTATCGTAGGGTTTATTTTACAGGTAAGTATTTAGTTTTAAATAGGAATAATTTATTAAAGTATACAGGGAGTGCAGAATTATTAGGCAAGTTGTATTTTTGAGGATTAATTTTATTATTGAACAACAACCATGTTCTCAATGAACCCAAAAAACTCATTAATATCAAAGCTGAATATTTTTGGAAGTAGTTTTTAGTTTGTTTTTAGTTTTAGCTATTTTAGGGGGATATCTGTGTGTGCAGGTGACTATTACTGTGCATAATTATTAGGCAACTTAACAAAAAACAAATATATACCCATTTCAATTATTTATTTTTACCAGTGAAACCGATATAACATCTCAACATTCACAAATATACATTTCTGACATTCAAAAACAAAACAAAAACAAATCAGTGACTAATATAGCCACCTTTCTTTGCAAGGACACTCAAAAGCCTGCCATCCATGGATTCTGTCAGTGTTTTGATCTGTTCACCATCAACATTGCGTGCAGCAGCAACCACAGCCTCCCAGACACTGTTCAGAGAGGTGTACTGTTTTCCCTCCTTGTAAATCTCACATTTGATGATGGACCACAGGTTCTCAATGGGGTTCAGATCAGGTGAACAAGGAGGCCATGTCATTAGATTTTCTTCTTTTATACCCTTTCTTGCCAGCCACACTGTGGAGTACTTGGACGCGTGTGATGGAGCATTGTCCTGCATGAAAATCATGTTTTTCTTGAAGGATGCAGACTTCTTCCTGTACCACTGCTGAAGAAGGTGTCTTCCAGAAACTGGCAGTAGGACTGGGAGTTGAGCTTGACTCCATCCTCAACCCAAAAAGGCCCCACAAGCTCATCTTTGATGATACCAGCCCAAACCAGTACTCCACCTCCACCTTGCTGGCGTCTGAGTCGGACTGGAGCTCTCTGCCCTTTACCAATCCAGCCACGGGCCCATCCATCTGGCCCATCAAGACTCACTCTCATTTCATCAGTCCATAAAACCTTAGAAAAATCAGTCTTGAGATATTTCTTGGCCCAGTCTTGACGTTTCAGCTTGTGTGTCTTGTTCAGTGGTGGTCGTCTTTCAGCCTTTCTTACCTTGGCCATGTCTCTGAGTATTGCACACCTTGTGCTTTTGGGCACTCCAGTGATGTTGCAGCTCTGAAATATGGCCAAACTGGTGGCAAGTGGCATCTTGGCAGCTGCACGCTTGACTTTTCTCAGTTCATGGGCAGTTATTTTGCGCCTTGGTTTTTCAACACGCTTCTTGCGACCCTGTTGACTATTTTGAATGAAACACTTGATTGTTCGATGATCACGCTTCAGAAGCTTTGCAATTTTAAGAGTGCTGCATCCCTCTGCAAGATATCTCACTATTTTTGACTTTTCTGAGCCTGTCAAGTCCTTCTTTTGACCCATTTTGCCAAAGGAAAGGAAGTTGCCTAATAATTATGCACACCTGATATAGGGTGTTGATGTCATTAGACCACACCCCTTCTCATTACAGAGATGCACATCACCTAATATGCTTAATTGGTAGTAGGCTTTCGAGCCTATACAGCTTGGAGTAAGACAACATGCATAAAGAGGATGATGTGGTCAAAATACTCATTTGCCTAATAATTCTGCACTCCCTGTAGTGTAGTGTTAGGTGTAATTGAAACTTAGGTTAGTTTTTATTTTACAGGTAAATTTCTCTTTATTTTATCTATGTAGCTATTAAATAGTTAATAACTATTTAATAGCTATTGTACCTAGTTAAAATAAATTGAAATTTGCCTGTAAAATAAAAATAAATCCTAAGGCCTAGATTTGGAGTTTGGCGGTAGCCATGAAAACCAGCGTTAGAGGCTCCTAACGCGGGTTTTTTACGGACTCCGGTATTTAGAGTTTATTTACCGACACTCAAAAATCACTCAACGCTCAAATTTCTACCGACACCTCAGACCCAGTAGTAAAAATATACCGACAAAATAAACATCCACGAATCACAAAACAAATATTACACAAACTACACTTACACTCATACAAACACTACACTATATTTATTTTTATGATTTAATAATTTTTCATCCAAATACAAATGATCAAAGTTGTGAGATCTCGGGTGTTAGAAAAAAAACTACACAAATCCATTTTCCCATTGACTTACATTGACACACGGGAAAAGACCCTCATATACCTACATCTAACTAATAAGATTATCACAAACATACACTCATCGATGCATACAAACAATATACACCACATGACATACAAAAAATATTTATTTATTACATAAAGAACACGATTTAGTTACTTTTTCACACAAGCTCATGACGTGACTCACTTTACGAGGAAAACCAGTCTTAGAAAAAAAAAAACACAAATTTTTAGAGCCTCCAATGACTTCTATTGGGAAGACGTGCTCGTGCACGCGAAACCCACATTTCCCTAACGCACGCAAATAGCGTAGACAGAAAAACTCCAAATACCAGCGCTAGAAAATACATGATTTTATGCGTTAGCTAGGATAAATAGATCAAGAAATGACTATTTCCCTATGGTGGATTTATTGATTTTACAGTTTGAATATTCACAACACCATTAAATTGTTTCACACTTTTAGATTACATCAACTACAAATCAACATCACTAGTAACACATTATTATTTAAATAAAATTACATTTAAACGGACAAAAAAATTCATTAAACTTTTCTGGATTCACAAACAGTACACAATGGGAAACACCTCTCATTTACCTTTATTATTGCATTTCAGTTATTCAACTCATATGCTTGCAGCAACTGCATATCTACATAGGCTTAACACATGATCAGTCATGGATGCACATACATTACTTTTAACATTCACTCATACATGTGCATTCAAATGATGGGGGAAAAACACATTACATTCTCTAGAGGAATCACAAAACACAACATATGGATTTTAATGTACTTTTAACATCATGATTCACTCACAATATACCATTAGGAATTGCGTACAAGAAGAACATCATTACAACAGATTACAGATGTCACTTTATGGGAAGGAACAACAATGCCAGACAGCTATATAGAAGTCAGCATATGTGGGACACAATCACAATATATACGTACATGTACATAACACGCATCACCCATCATGCAACCACAAAGCACACATTTAGATTTTATTCAGCACACAATAACAATGTAGCACAATACAACAACACAATGAGGATTTCAGAACTACATAGGCAGGTTAATAATATCATGACGTCATTAGAAGATTCAACCATACACATCACAGATTCACCACTGTACCGCCCCTTTAGGAACTTTAACACTCACTACTACAATACAACATATACGTAAACAACAGTTTGGAACAGCATTATTAGGGAAATTTAAATGGGACAATTAAGAAATATTGTCAGATCGCAAATCACTTTATATACAATACTACAGATGGCAGACGGAATTTCAGAATTATTCTTGCGATTTTAATGGGACGCATACAATATTGACAGCTTGGCAATCACTTATATATACAATACTACAGATGACAGCCGGAAGTGCTTCAGTATTCGTGCCTTTTTTATGGGACGCATACAATATTGACAGCTCGGCAATCACTTATATATATAATACTACAGATGGTAGACGGGAAGTTCTGAATAATTATTGCGATTTTAAAGGGACGCATACAATATTGACAGCTCGGCAATCACTTATATATACAATACTACAGATGGCAGACGGGAAGTTCTGAATAATTTTTGCGATTTTAAAGGGACGCGTACAATATTGACAGCTCGGCAATCACTTATATATACAATACTACAGATGACAGCCGGAAGTGCTTCAGTATTAGTGCCATTTTTATGGGACGCATACAATATTGACAGCTCGGCAATCACTTATATATATAATACTACAGATGGTAGACGGGAAGTTCTGAATAATTATTGCGATTTTAAAGGGACGCATACAATATTGACAGCTCGGCAATCACTTATATATATAATACTACAGATGGCAGACGGGAAGTTCTGAATAATTATTGCGATTTTAAAGGGACGCATACAATATTGACAGCTCGGCAATCACTTATATATACAATACTACAGATGGCAGACGGGAAGTTCTGAATAATTATTGCGATTTTAAAGGGACGCGTACAATATTGACAGCTCGGCAATCACTTATATATACAATACTACAGATGGCAGATGTTACTTTATAGTTTACAAACAATGTTGCAGCAACATTGATTGATCACATTCGATGCACATTAATACCCAACTATGCACTTTCATTCATGTTAGCCTGGACGTGTGCTTGTTACTATAAGATCGCGTTTAAGAAATATTGATTACGCATATGAACATGCACTGTATGTGTGATATTTGACACTTTCACATTGAGATTTATTGTTGGAAAACAACATTTCAGCAAACAACAAAAAAACACCCACTGTGAAAGCATTCGCGCCGCTCACATACAAACAAGTGAATACAATTAGCAATCATTACAAACTCACTACCATTGGACTAATTGTACTATAAATCTCACAAACAACATGGCCAAAGCATCACTTGTGATCCACATCAGATCAAGTGCTTACCTTGTTACGCTGTTTTGAAAGATGGATGACGATGACATGGTAGACACTGCTGGTGCTGCTATTGGCGAACTAGCTGTTGATCGAATCAGGCAGCCTCGGCGGCTCAGACTGAGACGAAGGGGTCATCTGGTTTGAGGTCCTCGTGTCTACAGGGTGAGACCCACCTTGGAAAACATGAGCGACTTTGAGGTTTATGATAAGTATCGGCTCGATCGCGAACAGCTCATTGGCCTTTACGAGCTTCTTAAACCTCATTTGGAGCCACGTATACAAATAAGGACTGCTGTTCCCCCCATGAGTAAGATGCTAAGCTGTCTATACGTCCTGGCCTCCGGGAGTTTTCAATCCGGAGAACTGTACATGCATGGCCTGTCTCAAGGTACATTCTCTGGGGTGTTTGATAACTTTCTGGACGCCATGGTACGTATCAGTAAGCAATACATAGGATTCCCACAGAATGATGGTGATTGGAGGCGCCTGAAGCGGGAATTCTTTGATATTGCTCAATTGCCCAATGTCTTGGGAGCCATTGATTGTACCCACATTGCGCTGCGTGCTCCAATTGATGACTTGCCCTTCAGAAATCGCAAACATTTTCATAGCCTCAACGTGCAGTATGTTTGTGACGCACAGATGAGGATTATGCATGTGTATGCGAATTTTGGAGGGGCTTGTCATGATGCCCGCATCCTCTTTCAGTCGTCCCTGTGGAGACAGTTTGAGGAAAGACAAATGCCCCCTGGTTATCTCGTTGGTGAGTATTTGTGCACAACATGGTTAATTAGTTTGACAATTGCCACTGTAGTTTTAAAATGTTAGTGTCATGTTCAGCTATAGGATGCAATTTAACCATTTGTTATTTTCCGACGCTAATGTCTACTTTTAGTTCAATGCAGATATGTAGCATGTCATACCTTAAATGCTCAGATAGAGAATGCAATGTAACCATGTAGTTAGCATTTTACACAAGGTTTGGTTTAGGAGAAATACGCATATGTAGCATGTCTTAGCTGAAATGGGAAGATATTAGCTCATGCAATTTAACCATGTCATTGTCTCTTTCCGCTGTCTACTTTTAGTTCAATGCAGATATGTAGCATGTCATACCTTAAATGCTCAGATAGAGAATGCAATGTAACCATGTAGTTAGCATTTTACACAAGGTTTGGTTTAGGAGAAATACGCATATGTAGCATGTCTTAGCTGAAATGGGAAGATATATTAGCTCATGCAATTTAACCATGTCATTGTCTCTTTCCGCTAATGTCTACTTTTAGTTCAATGCAGATATGTAGCATGTCATACCTTAAATGCTCAGATAGAGAATGCAATGTAACCATGTAGTTAGCATTTTACACAAGGTTTGGTTTAAGAGAAATATGCATATGTATCATGTCTTAGATGAAATGGGAAGATACAGAATAATATAGAACTAGATTTTTGGATTTTTAAGAAACAATTTTTTACTGGATTATCGTGTACCAAAATTTTTATTTGAATCAAAATACTATTTTAAGGATTCTGTTTGAATTATGTTCTGTTCATAATTTATAGGTGATTCTGGGTACATGAGCCGGCCTTGGCTCATTACCCCCTTGCGTAGCCCGACTGATGTGTCTGAGGAGCGCTACAATAGGGCTCATAAGAGAACCAGGGCGGTGGTTGAATGGATGTTCGGGCTCCTGAAGATGAGGTTCAGGTGCCTGGACCATTTTGGAGGAGCCCTCCAGTACAACCCAAAGAAGGTGGCTAAGATCGTTGTAGCCTGTAGCGTCCTGCATAATATTGCACAGCGGGCTGGGATGCTGCAGGCCGTCCCGGTGGACAGAGACCTCCTCAGAGATGAGGAGGATGATCCTGTTCTAGAGGGGGCATTCCAGGACGAGGGCCTCAATGTCAGAGCAGACGTCATCAACCGCCACTTTAGACGGTAAAGAATAGAAGTTAGACTGTAGTATTTTCAATAGATGTGAACTCTAGGGAAATGACAAGTAGAGAATTGTGCAAACATGTTAGGATTGTTCATCAAATGATAAAAATGTGTTTAATTTATTAATATAGGTGATGCTCTGGGCATTGGGTCCTGTAGTGAGTCTTTGCCACCTGGTTTTTAAAGAGGACATCAGATGGTAAGTATAAATGTATGGACTGTTGCTGGCATGAATTGTACACAAATACATCATATGGCATACATTTTAAAAAATAGTATTTAGTTTACACATTACTTAAAATGTAAATACTCAGAAAGGGATCCTCTAGAAAGACTATGGTTCAATGTCACACATTAGAGGTTTTTTCTGCTCAATATGACTCATCTTCACACTTGATAGAAAATAACACAAGATGCTACACACGCTTAGTAAGCTAGTGACAGAAATTTATTATGAAATGGGGGGTGGGAGAGGGGTACAGAACTGATTCACACACTTGTAGTAATTTTAATTAAAATTTTTCTTCCATTAGGGAGCTGACTTAATCTAAAGACTGAAAGGGAAGAATTAGAAGCCTGACAGTGAAGATTGCCCAGACTGACAGTGGGAAAAAGCCAAGATTGAAATTGAAGTATACCAATGGGATCATGTTTGGCATTATCTTTCCAATCTGCTGACCTTGAAAACCATACAAAGACATGTTCACATGGTAAGTGCCAACTATTTGATAGAATAAGGCTGTGGAGGCATCCTATTGGAGACACTTAGATGATTTTCTAATTTTTAGATGGTATTTCCCAGTCCTCTATTTAATGAACTGATGAATAAGACACCTATTGAAGATCAACTGTTTACCCCTGAATTGACTTTTAAAGACCATGCATTATCCAGGTTGGTGTACCAATGCATGCTAGTGAAGACTGTTGAATATTAGTAGCTTACATACATTAGTCATATTTAGTTCTTCATTAGATATTTAGGGATCACAATCAGACACTTAGATGATTTTACTTTTTTAGATGGGATTTCCCAGTCCTCTATTTAATGAACTGATGAATAAGACACCTATTGAAGATCAACTGTTTACCCCTGAATTGACTTTCAAAGACCATGCATTATGCAGGTTGGTGTATGCTAGTTAAGAATCACAGGAAGAATGTTGATTATTGTTAGCTTACATACATTAGTCATACTTATTTGATCATTAGATATTTAGGGATCACAATCAGAAAAAGGAATACATATTATAGTTGATATAGAGGTATTTGAATGGACATGAAATATTACATTTATGTTCAGCATACATATATTGTTGAAATGTGATATACATTATTATGTATAATTCCAAATTTGGATATTTAAATTTAATTTTGATTCAACAATATAATGGTGTATGTTTTAATTTTTTTTTTAAATCAATTTAATAAATATCTTTCAAAAATGTTGAACAAAGTTAGAGCATAGACACAAGATGATTGTAAATGTATTTTATGAATATTTGACAACGTGTGTATTAACTTTGTTCCATTTTTTTATTTTTAATTTCAGATTGGCATCTGATGACTTCCAGGAATATTTTTATTTTTTTCATAAACTTTTTTTTTTTACATGTTAATAATAAACATTTTATTATTAAATACATTCTTTTGAACAGATTATAATAAATATCAATATAATCTGTCAATAAAAAAAAGTTTGACTCCCATGACTGGTAGTTGGCTATTTGACAAGCACATGCATAAGATCAAATAATGCATTAATTTTAGAAAATCAACTGATTCCGAGAATATTACATTAAACTATCTTTTTTAACATTAATTGGGGAGTGAGATCCTTCGATGCTTTTCTTTTGAAAATCTTAGATATTAAATTAATTTTGGATATGTAGTCAAAATTTCTCATAAATTATTTATTTTCACTTTTAAGAAGGGGAAGTGGTTCAATTACATTAAAGTGACAGTGTTGTTGAATGTAAAATTAATTTTATAAGATCTTGTATCTTCCTTAGGTATCTCTAAACATTTTTTTCGAAATTATTTAAATTTTTACTTGTATAAATGGTAGGTCATTTAACTTGATATTTTTCACAAGCTAGTTATTGGATGCCAGGTTAATCGATGTAATTTTCTAGTGGAGTCATTTAACTATAGTTAGTAATATTATGTATTTTTAAAAATCTTACCTCTTGGGTTAGACATCAAATATCTATATATAATTTTAATTCCCCTTTAGTTTATTTGGACAATGTTAAATCAACATTCCAAATGTTTTGGTCCTTAAAGGGACATTCACAAAGTATATTGTGTATAGATTTTTAAAAAAAAACATAAAAGAATTTAAACATATTTAGAAAGTAATATAGAATTACATTCAGTCTTTAAATATACTTTTCAAAAAATACATCAATGCATATATCTTAGTCAATTACATAAGGCATCTATGTGCAACCAACAATCAGCATCAAAATAGCCTATGTAGATATGTATTTAATCCAAGAATATATATAATTACAATCTAATGATTGAATAACAAAACATATTAAGTTGTTCAAATATTAGAATCTTATACAAAATGCATACATAACATATAGCTTAATGTCCCTCTAAGCTGAAGGCTCCAAAATACCTCCTTTACTAAATATATTTCAGTCAGTGTGTAAAACAATCCAGAAGTTAATCTAAATTTGCTTTACTCATATGTTAGACTAATTTAGCAAAAGGAAGGTGCCTATGTTTCTGATATTTTAAGCATTATTGTGAAATGTTTCTTTAAAGGGACATGAAATAAAAATATACTTAAAGGGAGACAGTTAAAAAATTAATGATTTATACATTCTGAATGAGTATTCAATTTTAAGCAACTTTAAAAATTGTCTCGTATTATGAATGCTCCTTGTGATGTTGCTATCATTACTTTAAAAAAAAGGCATTAAAAAGATAATTTATTTGCTTCAGTACTCTGGACAGAACTTGCTTTTTTTGGTTGGATTAATTGATCCAACAATCATCAAGGACAACCCAGGTTTTTTGGAAACAATTGTCCGTAATCTAAAATATCATTATTGATTTGCAAAGAAAGATAACAAGATAACTGTTAACATTTGATAATCGGATTAAATTATAAAGTTGATTAACATTTCATGCTCAATCTGAATCACCAACGCTAAATTTGTTTGGACAGTGTCCCTTTAAGAGATTTAAATAGTGTATTTACTTCTCTTCCTATCTTGACATACTTTGCTTGAAAAGCATATCGAGATAGGCTCAGTAGATGAAGATTGGTGGATGCACAGAGATGCCTTATGTGATTGGCTCAACCATGTGCATTGAAATTTCTTCTGTTGAGGATATATAAATACTAAGAGAAATTTATTTACATTTTAAAGTCTAAACAATCTTCTATCTCTACAGATCATTTGATACAATTGTTTGTTTGTAATGTCTATTTAAAAATAAAGACGCCATTGCACAATAACATACATGAGCACTTCAGAGAAATACAAGCTCGAGGTTTATTTGCTAATAACAAACAAACCTGTAGTTTAACATTTATAAATAGATTATCCAAGTTACTGACCTTATAACCTGAATTTGAACATTAAGAAATATTGCGTGGGAAACGCATCTTGAAACACCAGATTAGCATCTTTAAACATTAGTCTAATGTCACGCAATAGCACACAATCAATGTGCATTATAAATACATTTAATAGAGCAATGTCAATAATTCACAATAAGTCAACAAATTGATTTTATGAACAATAAAGACATACAATATTAAATGTGTATTTGTATTAAAGAAACAGACCGTTATTAAACCGAAAAATGTCTACAACATTTAATAATGTGACAGTATTAGATTTTAAAGAGAATTTAATCATTAATATTTAACGGATCACGGATATTAAATCTGCGTCACACATATCCGCATGACAGGCCCATGAGTTACTAATAAGTCTACATGAAAAATGAAGTAACAGCACCACCAAGCTGTATGTGTAAGGAAGTTACTAAGATATGAAACATTAAGGAACGGCCAATCCGAGTTCATCACACAAACACAACTTGAGTCAGGATGGTCTCACAGACATTCTAACAATATTTCAAACTTCTATCCAATCAGATGTACAGATAACTTGTCCCATGGTGCATCTCATGTTTACTTCACCATATAAAAGTCCATTACACGTTGCCATCTTTGTCAGTTCTCTAATGCCTGCAGGCAGTATATTTTTTTTGTATTTAAAAATTGTACAACCCAGCAGGCATGTCAGTTCCCAGGTTCACCAAGGAGGAGAGCGCTGCACTGGTCCACGCCGTCAAGGACTTTAATCCCCAGCTGTTTGGGAACAAGAGGAGGTTGACAGATGCGCATGTTAAGAAGGCCCTCTGGGAGTCTATCACCAATGCGGTTAGATTGGTGTGTGACGTCCAGAGGACCCAGGATCAGATTATGAGGAGATTCGGAGATATGAGGTTGCGGTTATCAAAAAAAGTCAACCTCATAAGGGACTGGGTATAAGCCCGTAAAAGAGGTGGCAAAAAAGAGGCCCCGCGGAAACTGTACCTACTCCCTTATGAGGTGACTTTATGCGAGCTCCTCAATCTCCGGGTCCCCAAAAGATTTCGATCCTCGCCATCCTCGGCCTCCTCTTCTTCCCTCCCAGCTGCGGGATCTGAAAGTCCTGACGCGGGGGCCAGGGCAGCTGCTTCTCCGTCCGGTGGCCTGGGAGGAGATGGAGAATCTGAACAAGGTAATTATCCAACTTCATATAATATCTTAATATTTGTTATTTTTATCAAAAAATGTGTATATAGTCAGATACTAAACCTATACAGATCTCACAACATACACTACATATGATGTTTAGATATCTGATTTTAGATTAGTGATACATGAAATAGGAATGATGTTTCTTGCGCTCTACAGAATATGCGTCACAAAGCGAAAATGGAATTTCGCATCCACGTTAACATGGCTTTGCTGTAAGTGGCATTGCTTTACACATGTTGGTCAAATGACGGATGCGTTATTCCGCTTAGAATCATTGCGCAATGATCGTGAAAATGGAATTTCGCATCCACGTTAACATGGCTTTGCTGTAAGTGGCATTGCTTTACACATGTTGGTCAAAATGAAATGTGAATTATTTTATTTGTGAAGAATACAGTATTCTTATTTTCAATATTATACATAATAAAAAAAGAAGAATACAAATAAATTATAACATATGGCCATCAATTGATGATTATGAAATAACAACAAAAAATAATTAAAGATACAGTAAACAACACAACTGATTGAAAATAAGAGTCCAGGATATATTTATCATGAATTTAATTGAGGAAACAATTAACTCATGGGACTACCAAAGGATTAATAGTTTTAAATTGATTTGTTAATAATGTAAAGATTTTAAACATGGCATGATTTGTATTAATGATATGCAATCCTCATTTAATATATTACAGATATGGATGTTGCTGCTGGATCCTTAAGACAGGGCTTGTCACAGTATGGTATGTCTCATTTTAATTGACATTTGTCTTAGAAACATGGACAGAACATTACATACTAAATCCACATTGTTCAATATTTATATGTAATGTCCCTTTAATAGATGAAAATTAAATAATTCTTCGGATATCCTTAAATAACATATTAGATTTGAATTGCATGCTCAATCCCATTCATTACATCAACATATGGAGTAGAGAATTCATTAACACCAACATTGTCAAATCAATAAAATTTTATATTAAAGGGATACTGAGCTAAAATTATTAATGTTGTCATTTAGTATGCAATATTTATAAACATTTAAATATAATACTATAATCATATGTGAAATATTCTATTTCTAAATGTATTTTAAAATCAAGAATGTACGTTTATCTGCAGCTCAATTTTGGTTGACCAACCGTGGTTTTTATTGATGATTGGTGGATACCTTCAACAAACAATATTTATGGAATCCAATATTGCTTATCTGACTTTAATATTAAAATGTAGCAACATTAAAATTATAATAGGAGTCAATGTTAAATCATTTTGATCAGTTTGAACAGTAAAATCAATGATTGAAATAAATCATGTCAGTGTCCCTTTAATAAACAATAGATTCATTCATCTTTACATTCTTTGGATTAAACAATATTGATATATAATTAACATATTCACTGTTGGAGTTACTTTATAGATATCAGCATACTCTAACAGCACTATGATTACATATTTTTACTAATCAATTTTGTTTTGTATTGTGATCAATATGTGTTGTGTCCTAAACAAGATTACTGTACATTGCACAAATGGCTCGATGTGCCACATGTCTTTGTTTATATTTGTCAACAGCTGTTCTTCAAAATGTGGTTTGTGTGTATTCTTTGAAGAACATTGATCAATGGGTATATTTAGATATGCAATAGCATCGTATGAGATGAGTTTGATGTCTAATATAGTCAGAAATTAAACATATGTTCAATACATCATTTTTTACAGAATCCCCTTGATTCAATCAAGCAATTTTTTGTTTAATGACTGCTCTATTCTTCACATTTTCAAGTTGATTCATCATAAAATTCGATACAGATGTGATTTAGTGATATCCCAAATGTGTTTACTAATATATATCTATATCATTCATAGAGAGAGTTGGTGTGGGGAGCCCACAGGAATCCAGCAGTGACACAGATCCGCCTTTGCGGTCCCCTGGTAAGTCCATTGACTCATTTATATGTCATTGAAGGTGTATTGGTAATCAATATTATGAGCATGATTCTGATGAAGCATAACATTTGAATCAAACATATAATTTTCTCTTCTGATTATATATTAATTTTCTTTGAATATTGAAAGATTAATAATTACAACTTTATTAGTCTACACCTTTGTTATTCAGAAGATGTATAGCATATGTTTGTTTCCATGTTCATTTTTGACAACAGTCATCAAGTGATACACACATGAGAAATGTTAAATGTTCTATGTACTATGCTTTTCTGATTTAGAAATTAATACAAACAATACATAGAAAATCTGAATAATTGAGAATAACAAATCTAATGTAATTTGTATGCTCCATCAAAATGATGTAAATCATAACTTTGGGTGTGTATATCTTTAATGCAACATTGATGTGTGTCTTTGATCAACAGTAACATATGTTATAATATCTGATCTTAACGTGTACACAACATGTTATGTTTTACAGAGATTGATTTAACATGTGTGTCAGAGGAGGAAGAGGCTGCCTTGGAGTCTGATGGTATGTGAAATATATCTATCATGTTTCCAACATGTTGCTTTATTTGAAATCATTTTATTGAAGACGTTCAAAGTCTACAGCTTTTGCACTTTAAAAAGGAATATTATTTGTCTGTTCAAATACACTACTGCCCCCTTTCTATATCAGGCAGCATGAAAATATATTTTTTTTTAAAAATGTATAATTCATGCCATCATTATGTCACATGCATATTCCATGCCAAAACACAAAAATAATGTTATAATTGTACAGACAGTAATTGATATTCATCTGAGTGCCTATATGCATACCATATCCTCATTTCATAATTGTTTACAAATTCAAACACACTTCGAAGTATATTGAAAACATAATCAATTTGAAATGCGTTGATTTGATTTCATGATGTATGAGATGTTAATATATGTTTTTGTTTTTTTCAGATGGATCCGCCACTTCTGGTCATCTGGTTTCCACCCCTGCCCAGTCCCCTGACCATTCCCAGACCCCTGCCCCTGCCCAGACTCCTGATCATGCCCAGACCCCTGCCCCTGCCCAGACTCCTGACCATGCCCAGACCCCTGCCGGCCCTTCCCATTCGTCATTTCCTGTCCCTCCCAAAAAACGCCCCTACAACCCCCTTCGCCGCTCTCCCCGTATTATGGGCCGTACAGCTGCCCAGACCCAAACTCACCACTCCCCAGCTGTACGGCCTACCCCGGAGCAGCAGCTCATCCCTCCCCAAGCCAATCCCATCCCTCCCCAAGCCAATCCCATCCCTCCCCAAGACAATCCCATCCCTCCCCAAGACAATCCCATCCCTCCCCCCTGTCTCAACCTTCATTGTCCTGGGTGTCGGATTGTCCTTCCCAGGCACAGCTGTAAGTATCATTCAAAATCAACATTATAAGATACTTAAAGGTACACTGAAGGTAAATATTTTATATTGTGATTCAAATAGAGCATGCAATGTTAATCAAATGTATAATTTAATACTCTTATGAATTATTCTTCATTCTCTTGCTATCTTTATTGAAACAAAGAAATGCCTAGAATTATTTTTAAATAGAAAATAATTGTGGACATCATTTCTTTATTGTTGGATGAATGTATCCATCAACCAGCAGGGACAAACAAAGTTGATAAACAAATATGGCCTGCCCTACAAACCGACATTCTTGCATTCAAAATCTAGCTAGAGAATTCTAACAAACATTTAAAGAATATGTGTAATTTTTAAATATTTGTAATGTCATGCTCTATCTGAATCAGTCAATTAAATATTTATGTTCAGTGTCCCTTTAATTTGATATCACTACATATAACAATCACCACTACTTGGATCCAACAATTTATGTACAAATGTTGATACATTATCTCTTGTCTAACCCAGTAGGAATGTAATTTCTTCAGGTTGCTATGTTTACACAGCTTGTCCTCAACGCCAAAATGTTTAAGGATAGGTGTGGCTACCACAGTATAATTAAAATATTTAAATTGCTAATGTAAGTACAATGTAAATCCTTTAACAAGATTTTATACACTCAAGCTGTATAAGTGGATCATCGAAAACCAATTAAAGGGGACAACATGTTTGAGTAAACTGTCCCTTTAATGATTTCAGTCTGTCTGAATAACATATTTCATGTGTAAAGAATCAATTAAAAATAATTGATGTAAAGAATGATTTGTGTTTATGATGACAATGTATCTTTGCTTATTTTTTCGTCTGTTGTGTAATTATCCTTAATATTTTATTTATTCTTTATTTTAGGCTGTGACTCAGCATGGCTCATGCTAGAAGGTCTAGCACGAGTAGAGCAGGCCGTGCTGAGGAACGCAGCTGTCCTGAGAGGGATGAACGACGCCATGCAGGCCCAGCTCCGGATTCAGGACTTGACTCTGCGTGAAATAATGCGATTAACGTCAAGGCCTGAATCTGGAGCTGGACATGCACAGGACAATGAAGAGGATGACCAGTAAGTGGAGGATCTGGAGATGCTCCAAGGTCGCAGATAAGAATCCTCTGTCCACATGTTGATGTTTTGTTTTATTGTTGCCATTTGGCCTTTTTCTAAGTTTATTGTTGTGCCTGTTGCACTCTTTTACCTTGTCATATGGCTCAAATGGGGCTATGGTGGCCCTTGGCAACTCTCTTCATGGACTGTGATGCACTCTGTTACCTTGTCATATGGCTCCAATGGGGCTATGGTGGCCCTTGGCAACTCTCTTCATGGACTGTGATGCACTCTGTTACCTTGTCATATGTCTCCAATGGGGCTATGGTGGCACTTGGCAACTCTCTTCATGGACTGTGATGCACTCTGTTACCTTGTCATATGGCTCAAATGGGGCTATGGTGGCCCTTGGCAACTCTCTTCATGGACTGTGATGCACTCTGTTACCTTGTCATATGGCTCAAATGGGGCTATGGTGGCCCTTGGCAACTCTCTTCATGGACTGTGATGCACTCTGTTACCTTGTCATATGGCTCCAATGGGGCTATGGTGGCCCTTGGCAACTCTCTTCATGGACTGTGATGCACTCTGTTACCTTGTCATATGGCTCAAATGGGGCTATGGTGGCCCTTGGCAACTCTCTTCATGGACTGTGATGCACTCTGTTACCTTGTCATATGGCTCATATGGGGCTATGGTGGCACTTGGCAACTCTCTTCATGGACTGTGATGCACTCTGTTACCTTGTCATATGTCTCCAATGGGGCTATGGTGGCCCTTGGCAACTCTCTTCATGGACTGTGATGCACTCTGTTACCTTGTCATATGGCTCAAATGGGGCTATGGTGGCCCTTGGCAACTCTCTTCATGGACTGTGATGCACTCTGTTACCTTGTCATATGGCTCCAATGGGGCTATGGTGGCCCTTGGCAACTCTCTTCATGGACTGTGATGCACTCTGTTACCTTGTCATATGTCTCCAATGGGGCTATGGTGGCACTTGGCAACTCTCTTCATGGACTGTGATGCACTCTGTTACCTTGTCATATGGCTCAAATGGGGCTATGGTGGCCCTTGGCAACTCTCTTCATGGACTGTGATGCACTCTGTTACCTTGTCATATGGCTCAAATGGGGCTATGGTGGCCCTTGGCAACTCTCTTCATGGACTGTGATGCACTCTGTTACCTTGTCATATGGCTCAAATGGGGCTATGGTGGCCCTTGGCAACTCTCTTCATGGACTGTGATGCACTCTGTTACCTTGTCATATGACTCAAATATTCCTTATTTTTACAATATTATTTCTAAACGTTGTTGATGTTTTCTTACATACTAATAAAGACATGTCATTGCACGATTATTTGTCCTCATTCTTCATGTTATTTTTTGAAAGCTCTAGTTTATCTTGTTGATCCTTAAAGGGACCTACCAAAAATAATTTTTAATAAAAAATCATATATGTAAGACAATTGTAAATGACTTTAAGATTAACATCTCCAATGTAATCTTATTATTTGTCTTTATATATTTTTCTCTTAGCTTTATCATTGCATGATTATGATTAGCATAGTAATTGTTTTATATATGTATATATAGATTGTTATTTGTGTATATATGTATATTTAAATTTTCACATCCATGTGTGTATTTCTAAACTCTGCATGAATTGATGCACCTTTAACAAATGATCTGAGGATTGATACAATGACATAATCCCTGTAAATTTTTCATTTTATTTAAAAAGTATTGTCTGTGTGTATCCTCTTTTTAAAACAAAAAAAAAATGTCCCTTTAAGTGATGGTGAGCACAATTGTTAATGAATGTATTTCCATTTCTAAAGCATTTTTGTCCTTTTTACATGAACAAGGACATATAATCTTATTAATAAACAATCTTATTGTAATGTTGACAGCACATGTATTTCATTTTCAATTCTATCTTATTGTAAAAGTAACCAAATCAATCTCTGTGTGTAATGCGCATATTTTAGATGATGAATATTTGTTAACAAATATGTTAACAAAATACTTCTCCTCCCATATATGGCTATAGGTAGGCTGACCATTTTTAAACTTGAATAAATGACACGTTTAATCAATCCATGTATAATTATTGTTATTCACAAACAATCAAAACATATCTTAAAACATCAATGGCATATGTATTTCTCATGTGTATCTTTTAAATGTTAAAGATATACACCATAGCTATAGTTCAAGGGACAGTCAAGTCCTAAAAGATGATTCATGATTTCGTGACATTCCTAGATAGCAATCTAGACACATACTAGTTATTAAAATATAAATACGTTTCTTAGTGATATGCCAAGCTGTCAACTGAGTCCTTGTATTGGCTGCGGTTTTTCAGCGATCTCGGATGCGCCATGTTGATTAAGACGTCACCTGCCAGGCTGTCCAATGATTCCTTGTATTGACTGACGTTCTTACGTGATCAAGAATGTGCCTTTTATTGGATGGCGTTTTGACGCGATCAAGGATGCACCTTTTTTTTTTGGGCGTTCTTACGTGATCAAGGAAACGCCATGTTAAGACGTCACCTGCAAAGGTAAAAAAACGTCTGATTGTATTACGTAGTCCCGCAATATTTGTTTGTGCACGTTAAACACGTTTGTGACTGCAGCCAATTTTAATAACCTTGCGAATATGTATTATTTGCATCATGTTACATTGTTGACCCGTAGCTGATAAAGACCACCAAATTCTCTTTTGCTGGATGTCTGGTTGAATAAACGAACGAAAGCAAAATGTTTTCATGCATATGATATTTCGAGGCAAGTGCAAATCTCTATAGTCCATGTTGTTTAATATGTTTGTCAACAATATGTTCATTTTTATGTAAAATGACTGTTGTGTTTAATGTTAAAGATATCTAATTAATAAATATGCGCTATTGTGTTAGAATCAAGTAATCAATATGCATTTATCTTTATCATATGCTAAATATATGATGCCGACTTCTTCTAAATGTAATTTCGTTGTATATTTTATTAAAGGTTCATTAGACACTCACATTATAAATGAAATCTTTTAATTTGGTCTCTAGTTAGATAGTCCATTGTTTAACTAATACACGTTTCATTTTGCTTCTGTTCAAATAAAATGTAATTAATTATCAGACTCCTCGCCAAGCCTCTAAGTTTCATGTGAGTACCATCTCCAGCTTTCTCCTGTTTTGTGTATGATGGTGTATTGTCTTGTTTTACGGTTGTAATGGGGGTTCATCTATATTTTCAATAGAGATAACCGGATTTTCTTAGAAAGTGTTTGAAACTTTGTAATATTGATATCAGTATATGTTAATCTTGTTGTTTGTAGTAGTGTCTATTACATACAGTTCTGTTAAAAAGATAGTATACTGTCCCTTTAATGCAAATGTTTATTTTTGTATCATGTATGAGTTCCACATTGGTTAATCTCCAAATATATTATTGTTAGCATATTTTCACCCCCCCCCCCACTCCTAAAAGGACTTGAAACCATATTCATTGTTAAAAAAAATGTCTTTCTGAAAATAAATTAAAACAATAATGTCTCTTTAAGAAAATAGAATTTATTTATCACGTCAATATAAATCTGTTTTCAATATTTATTGTTTGAACAAGTACATGTAGATATACCAAGAATCTTCAAATATATGTTAGGATATGTAATTTTGTTAAAGGGACAGTTTCGAAAACAAATAATGTTTAGCATTATTCTAAAAGTCTATTTTTTAATATCAATGATATAAAAGTTTTCTCACCAATTAATCATTTGTCTGTGTTTATTTTAATTTGCTATCTAAACCTATGAGGTTCTGTGCTGATTTCTTCGAGCTTGAAGAGTGCATGTAATCATTATACAATTCGACCACTAGAGGGCATTTGGATAGCATTTGTATATGTTCAACCTTGTGCTCATACAGCATATTATTGAACATGTATTGATCATTGATATCTAAAATGTTGTTAGGTCAGAACAACAAATAAGTGTTCATTTTTCATAGTCATAGATACAAGGGTAAGCACATAAATGACACGTATTTCTCCATGTTTTGTTGTTTCCAACTTGATAATGCGTAATACAGTGTTTTCTTTGTAATCAATAATTTTCTGAATGTCCCTTTAAGCTGTGTTATTGGCATTCAAACAGTAATATGCCATCATGGATAATTGTAATGGTAATTTTGTTTGCGATTCGGGAAACAGTTTGGACATCACATCACAGAAACCAATCAATATCATGAACAAGGATAGGTATGTGATGATGTGGTTTTCACACACTTATAACCCACACTCTGCAAACAATCTGCCTCCATGGACCCGGTCCCATAGAAGTCGATTATATACAGAGTGTGGTCCACAAGTGTATGAAAACCACATCATCACATACCTATCCATTACACATTAAATAAAAAAAACATTAAACATGAAAACAAATACTTACTTCCTCTTCCTTCCCCTCTTCCCACGGGGCTGAGGCTCTCTGCCGACTCCGACGAGTTCTCCTTGGAGATGTTGTGGGAAGAGTGGAAGGAAGAGTACTGGGACGACCAAGGTGAGGAGGAGAAGATGGCTGAGGAGGAGAAGATGGCTCAGCAGCAGGAGAAGATGGCTCAGCAGCAGGAGAAGATGGCTCAGCAGCAGGAGAAGATGGGCCAGCAGCAGGAGAAGATGGCCCAGCAGCAGGAGAAGATGGACCAGCAGCAGGAGAAGATGGCCCAGCAGCAGGAGAAGATGGGCCAGCAGCAGGAGAAGATGGGCCAGCAGCAGGAGGCCCAGCAGCAGGAGGCCCAGCAGCAGGAGGCCCAGCAGCAAGAGGCCCAGCAGCAAGATGCAGACCAGCATGCGCCTCCCGGATGAAATTAAACATCTCTTGTTGGAGTGTAAATGTTCTGCTTTGGCGTTCTTCTATTAGAGTAAGGAGGCGTATGATTTGGTTTTGTCCTTCAATTAGTTGGTTTTGTCCTTCAATGATTCTAGTTCGGCCTTCTATATTTTGTATCCGGGAGTTACGCATCTGGTCTATGTAGTCTAGTAGAACCCGCACCTCCGCTATTTCCTCTTGTTGTGCACGGCGGGGTACCCGTGCAAGGCGGAGTGCCTGTGCATGGCGGGGTGCGGGTCTTTGAGGGGCCTCTGGTTCCGCGGGATCCTCCTCTGCTTCCGGGGCCTCTTCATCTGCTTCCGTGGCCTCTTCGTCATGGGGGGCCTCTTCGTCATGGGGGGCCTCTTCGTCATGGGGGGCCTCTTCCCTCCGAGGTGGATATTCCTCCCCACCACTCTCATCCCGGGGAGATGGAGGAGGCTGTATTTGTTGTGCTGCCTCCTCCCCGGACTCTGTATATTTGAAGAAATAAAAAATGTATATATTAGCATATTTCCAAATGAAGCTTTAAATGACTTAGCTTACGATACAATTACAAAAGCAGAACCGTGTTTGTGATATCTCTGTTAAATCTGAATGTTTTAGCGTTTGTTTTCAGTCTGTTTAAATGCACACCTAACCTATAGCCTAGATACTGATGTAACCGCAAAGTAATTGTGAATGCGTGTAAACAGCGTAATAGCATTAATCTGATCCTTAAAGGGACATTATACCCAATGTTTTATCTTTATGATTTAGAAGCATACATTTATAATCAACTTTCTAATGTCCTTTTCTTATCTAATTAGCTTCATTCTCTGGATATTCTTTGCTGAAAAGCATATCTAGATATGCTTAGAAGATGCCGATTGGTAGCTGAATATAGCTGCCTCCTGTGATTGTTTCACCGTGTGCATGTCTATTTCTTCATTAAAGTATATCTCAAGAATGAATCAAATTAGTTAATATAAGTACATTTGAATGTTTTTACAAATTGGATTCGCTACCTTAATCATGAAAGTAAAGGTTTGCGTACAGTGTCCATTGAAATACATTCGTATGTGAATTTATTCTTAAATGAGCTTACCGTCAGATGAGAGTGGCAGGTTCCCGGTATCAATTCCTCCGATACCGACTACATCCACCTCGGAGATGCTGGGCCGCAAAATTTCCTCCCATCGGCAGAACTCTATTTCTAGGGCAGGTCCGCCACCGGTTCCTGCGGCATGTCGGGCCTCCATGCTTAACTTTTTCTTTAGCTCCATTTTGCAGTCCCGGTAGCGATGTTTTATAGAGTCCATATCTCTGTTCCGGCCACCCACTGCATTGACTGCATTTCTTATCTCATTCCAAAGCCTCCTCTTGTCAGTCGGGGTAGTCTTCTGGTGCTGCAGCCTCCTATACCTGGCCACATAGGCCTCGGCGAGGGCCTCCTTCTCCTCCATCGAAAACCTCGCCTCCCTAGTCACCTTGGCCTTCCCCTGTGACGATGCCCTCTGTTTCCCGGACTGTGAAGCCCTACTCTGTCCGCCACCGGGCCCAGCCACTTGTTCATCTTGAACCAAGTGGCTGGGTCCACCCACCGCTTCCACCCCCGCTTCCTGCCCCGCTTCCTGCCCCCCTTCCTGCCCTGTTCCTCCCCCCCTCTCCTCCCCCCTCTACCTCTCCCCTGCCTGGCCTCCATCTGTTCCCTAAACTAACCCCCAAATAATCAAACCAAAAGTGAGTGTGATGAAATGAAAGGGGGTCAAAATAAAGAACTAAAAAGACAAAAAAAGTGCTGAAAGTGTGAGAGGGATGTAAAAAAACAAAGAGGGTAAGGAGTATTTAAATAAACCAAACGAAGAATAAGACTAAAAGGAGGATATGTAAACTAAATGTAACTAGGGGATGGGTATGGGATGGGTATGGGGTATGGGATAAGAGTAAATGGGATGAAAGGGAATGGGACTACAGGGAATGGGGTATGGAGTGTAGTATGAGGGGGTATGGGGTAAGGAGTGTATGTAGTGTTATTGATAAGTGTATGTATGTATTGAATGTGTTTGCGTGTAAATGTGTTAAGTGTACAGAAAAGTCACTCGCTCGCTAATTCACACTACTACTAATTCTCACTAACTCACACTACTACTAATTCTCACTAAATCACACTACTACTAATTCTCACTAACAAACACTCCCACTAACTCTCACTAACTACCACTAACTCACGCTCCCACTAACAACTCTCACTAACAACTCCCACTAACTCACTCACGCTCCCTCTAACAGACTCTCTCCCACTAATTCCCACTAACTCACTCACGATAACACTACCAACTGACTCTCTCACGCTAACACTAACTCACTCACAATAATGCACCAACTCTCTTATCTTAAACCTCCAATCTCCAAAGACCCACCAGCAACACAGTCAAAGAAGCCATGCTTGTGTGGTGCTTATATACCCTGTGTAAATGTTTAATGATGTACCTATTTGCGTTGTAAATTGTGTTCAGGTGTGCATTATTAGCAATTCGTATTTGTGCAATGTGTATTAGGTGTGTGAATGTGCGCATGCTCATTTTGAGTTATTATTTGTGGAATGTGTAGAATGCGATGATGTCATAGTGGTCGTTTTCTCTAACATTGTCCAATAGTATTCTTATTAAATGTGAATTTGCGATGGTGTGTTATTAGTGAAGTGTTGTATATGTATGTTTGTCCTAATATATAGTGATATTGAATGCGATTATTTTTCGAGTGTATGTATATTTGTTATTCCTTGTTGTTATTTTGCGAATTTCCGCATCTTAAAGTATATGCGTATTCCCCGTATTACATTTTATTAAAAATCCCCCCGCTTGTGAATGTGTAATGCTTGTGTGCTTTGTTGAGTGATTGTTGTTGTGACATTTGCGGCGTGTTATTGTTGTGCATGATGTGGTATGCGTCATATGACCGAGCCGTGCATATTTCTCGCGAGATCGAGTGTTAGGTGAAAAAAGCTATTTTTTGGCTTTTCCATTGATCTCTATGGGAGACTGTCTAACACGGGCTGGATTCCGCGTGTGACATACACGCGTTAGGAGCATCGTTAGATGGTCTTTTTTGAACTCTAAATACCGGAGTTAAACAATGCCGTGCGTTAGACATAAACCACGCGTTGCTAACGCACCCCATCTACCGCCCAACTCTAAATCTAGCCGTAAGATAGCTACAATATAAATATTATTTATATTGTAGCTATATTAGGGTTTATTTTAAAGGTAAGTACTGTATTTAGTTTTAAATAGGATTAATTTAGTTAATAAGAGAAATATTATTTAGATAGTGTTAGGGTTAGTGTTAGACTTAGGTTTAGGGGTTAATAATTTTATTATTGTTGCGGCGGTGTAGGGGGGGCAGGATAGGGGTTAATAATTTTATTATAGTTGCGGCAATGTAGTGGGGGCAGATTAGGGGTTAATAAGTTTAAGATAGGTGGCGGCGGGGTCCGGGAGCGGCGGTTTAGGGGTTAAACAATTTATTTAGTTGCGGCGGGGTCCGGGATCGGCAGGATAGGGGTTAATAAATTTATTATAGGTGGCGGCGGTATAGGGGGGCAGGATAGGGGTTACTAAGTATAATGTAGGTGGCGGTGGTGTCCGCGAGCGGCGGTTTAGGGGTTAATACATTTATAAGAGTTGTGGCGGGGTCTAGGAGCGGCAGTTTAGGGATACTAACTTTATTTAGTTGCGGGGGGCTCCGGTTGCGCCAGTATAGGGGGTAGAACAGTGCAGTTAGTGTGGGTGCCTAGTGACAGCTTGTCAATAAAGCTGTAAAAAAGCCGAAGAGCAGTGAGATCGGATGAGTGATAACTATCACAATCCGCTGCTCATCGCCCCGTACTTGGTGCACGGCTTTTTGACAACTTTTTTGATAACTTAGGCAAACATATTCAGGTCCGCGGTGGCGATGGTAGGCGAGCTTAGGCGGGCGTATTGGGCCGGCGAAGGCAGGTAAAGTAGACGCATTGATAAGTAGAGGCCTATATATAAACACGAACATACAAGTTATGGTATTTATTTATTTGTCTATTTGACACATATTGTTGTTCCTTGTCATCAATAGTTAAATGTATATTCCATCTCCATATGGTGTGAAATAGTCTTACAGGATTGTTAGTCATTTTGACTTTAAGAATAGTCAGAGGAGAGAGAAAAATATTTATACTTTTTATAATATATGTATACTTTTTGTATCCATTGGAGCATCAATTTATCTAAACTTTATGATCATACATTGAATATAGCTGCAGGATGTCAAATTAACATATTTTATTACATATGTTTGTATATTTATGTCAAGCATTTAGCTATTCACTATTAATTATTATTATCATTATGTTATTTTATAGATATGTTCATGGTTAAATAAGACTATTATTATTTATTAATTATTAAGTACTAAGTATAACACATTTTTTAGACATAAGATGTTGTTGTTTTTCAATGAACACATATAAGGGTTAAATGGACAACCATTAACTACTAACCACAAACAAATGATTACTGGTCACATCATATGTATACATTGATTAACCAATTGTTTTTCAGTATTGTTTTCAAATAGCAGATGTATATTCCACTAAAGCACGTCAATGATTAAGGCTACTAAGCCGAAACATGTCAGGCTTGCTCCTTGACTGTTATACCATTTGTATCTTTTTAATGTGACTTAAAGGGACAGTAAACACCAGCATGTTTGTTGTTTAAAAAGATAGATAATCTCTTTATTACCCATTCCACAATTTTGCATAACCAACACAGTTTTAATAATATACTTTCTACCTCTGTGATAACCTTGTATCTATGCCTCTGCAAACGGCCCCCTTATTTCAGTTCTTTTGACAGACTTGCATTTTCAGCCTGACTCCTAGGAGCTTCACGTGCCTGAGCTCAATGTTATCTTTATGAAAAACATGAACTAACACCCTCTAGTGGTGAAAAACTGTCAAAATGCTTTCAGATTAGAGGCAGTCTTCAAGGTCTAAGAAATTAGCACATCAACCTCCTAGATTTAGCTTTCAACTAAGAATACCAAGAGAACAAAGCAAAATTGATAATAAAAGTAAATTGTTTAAAATTACATGCCCTGGTTCCAGGGGAGGAGACTGAATGCAGGACAGGCTCTGAGCAAGCTCTCTCTAGAGACTCCCACAACAGCCATTTGGCGGTAACTCGTGCTGAAACCCTTTTCCTGGGTGGCTATTATATGAAAAAAAATTGGATACCGGTTCCACACTGGTGCAGGTACATCGCACCATATTGCTTTGGCCCTTTTAGTCTTTATTGAGCTGGGTATTGTTAACCTCACAGAGAAACAGAAGTTTGCCGGCTTGCCCCTACCCCTCCCACCAGTGCTGCGTGAGGTGGTAGAGGGGACGCTGCTACAGAAGGCTGATCCTTTTTAGGCTGCGAGGAGTGCAGACAAAGAGCGCACAGTTGCTTGGACATAACCCTCAGGCTACGCAACGGTTCAAGCACAGCCTCCTGCCGTGTCTAAGCCCCAATGGACTCGCTTCGTTTCCTAAGCTGAAGCAACTCCGCTTGAATCTGCCTGTCGGTCTGGTGGCTTCCCCCTACCCCTCCCACCGGTGCTGCGTGAGGTGGTAGAGGGGATGCTGCTACAGAAGGCTGATCCTTTTTATACTGCGAGGAGCGTGGACACAGAGTGCACAGCTGCTTGGACATAACCCTCAGGCTACACAACGGTTCAAGCACAGCCTCCTGCAGTGTCTAAGCCCCAACAGATTCGCTTCGTTCCCTAAGCTGAAGCAACATCTGGCTGTCGGTCCTCACCCCTCCCACCGGTGTTGCGTGAGGGAGTGGAGGAGACCCTGACTTTACAGGGGAGGTCAGCACATAGAGCTGGAGAAGGAGCAGCCCGTCCACCGCAATCATCCATACACCGTTGCTGCTTGTGGAAGTGCGGTGCATATCCTAGCCAGAGCTGAAGAGAAATATAAAATTAAATAATCACCCTGCTTAGGCAAAACAGGACCATGAAATCGGATGCCTGGTCATAACTATAGCACAGAGCTGCGTGGTAAAAGGTACATTTTAGTATAAAGGAGTAACGGCTCAGAAATTGGGAAAAAGCCACTATACAAAGAAGGTGCTGCGAAATATAATCACTTCCTATGGGGAATTAAGTTCAAAAGTCTTATAAGACAGTATCTGTATAACATTAGAGTGAAGAATACATTAGCCACTTTCTAAAGAGAGAGACACTCTAAGATTCATCTTCCATAAACACCAGGAAAAAGGCAGCAGGAAAAAGAGGAAATTACACTCTGTATATTAACTGCATGTGCTAATAACTTTTCTAAATGCTATGAACTGCTTGCTCACTCCTTTTTTGCTTCGCTCTGACTTTGATTACTCTTCAACTTTTCTGGCATAAAGAGAAAAGAAAGAAAGTTACAAAAACATTTTTTCATGCTTACTAATAATGCAAATTAACCCATGACCGCCTGCTATGCAAAGTTCCTTAAATATAAGTATTACAGGTCTTAGGGGAGCCAATGCATAAAGTATAAACTGCCAAATAGTATCCTAATTGTGTGAGCAATAAGAAATATTGGCAAATTGATTACAAAGTATAAGCAGATACATAGTAACTTAATGCTAAGGGGAATAAGAAACATTGTGTTATGTTTGTCATTTGTAACAAACTTCTCCTAAATACATATTAAGTTAAGCCAAGGCAGGCTAAATACCTGAAAATCCTGCTTAGCACATAGAGTCTCAATTTGCAATATATAGAAATGCCACTATTAGAATATAAATAACTAGATTTCCATCAGCTACTGGAAAAGTGAGGGAAATAAGCTATAAAGTTCTAACAGGATAATTTTGCATGTTACAGGAGAGGAGAGAGTATATCTTACCCAAAAGACAAAAAGACACTCTCAGACTAAGGGAGCCCCTGGGAGTTCGAAGTAACGGGAAGGGGCCTTGACCATTGGAGGAATAGGCCTAGTGTGTGATTGGTTGGGAGTCTGTAATGGGGCGGGCTTAGCACGCGCTATTACGCTTTTAAGGAAAAGAGCGGGAGAATCTGTCATCAGATTAATAAGCAAACTTATGTGGAAAGTGCTCGTTGTAGGAGTTATTTGTGATGGCGCAGTTTGATGCTATTTTCGACCAACTAAAGTTGGAAGCCGCTAAAATGGGCCCTACCTGGCTCGAGGATAAGTTACGTCCTTTGTTCGTATCTGATATCGGATTGAGGGATGATAATGAGGATGCTGCTTCAAGACCGGTGAGGTGTTCTAGGCCTCCAGTTCGTTTGGATCCGGATTCGGAGGGCAGTAATGGCGGACGGAGGAGACCCAGCCCCAGTCTGGGGTTAAAGGCGGCCGTGAGGATGAAGACAGGTTCTGGTTCCGGGAGTCGGCAGGTAAGAGCTGAGATTGTGGATCCTGCTATGCTGTCTGGGAGCAGTTGTTCTCTACCGGAGCAAGTTAAAGTGCCTGTAAAGAAGGGTGATTCTTTGCCTAAGGGTAAGACGGCCAATTTAGGCCAGAAAGAGGCAGTTAAGGGGAAGAGGCAAGTTAGTAAAGGTGACGGTCCGCCGAGGCCTAGTTTATTGGGCATTAGTAAGGAGCAAGTGAGCAGTGGTAGGTCAGTAAATGTTTTAGAGAGAAAGAGGGGTGAGGTTGATAGGGAATTGAAGGTGTCAGGCCCGACCGTTTTGTCACAGGCGGTTGAGGCGCAGGTACATAATGTTTCGAAAACGGCCCAGGTTTTAAGGCCTAGTAGCACTTTTGAGGAACAGGCTTATCGGGTGTTAGATGAGAGAGTAGAAGGGGTTGAAGTCAGTGAGAGTCAGCATGATACAGAGGTTGATAATGGTGTTGGGGAATTGGCCTTATATTTAGATTCTTCTGAGGAGGATTTTATTCCTCCTTCTCCCAGTGTGGTTAACCCCCTTCACCAGTTTAGACCAGCAGTCAGGGCATCGAGTGATTTAGTTTTAAGGGGTGAGTTAAGAAATTTGAGGGGTAGGAATGTTGATGCAGTTGAAAATTTACTTGTTTCTAATAATGTTTTTCTTTTAGAAGGGAATGAGATTAGGTCAGGGCCTGTGAATTCTCCGGGTTTCTTGGTGGTGGGAAATGAAGGCCTGAGTGGGGAAGCTTATGGCCTTCAGGAATCCTGGACGGATAATATCAGGCTTGATATGGAGGACGGCGTTGGGGGGGCGGGACGTTCTAATGCAAGGGGAGAAGAAGTAGGGGTGAGTACGGCCAACAATTTAAATTTTGCTCATCAGGGGATGGTGGGACGGAGTCATAACAATACATTTAATAGTTCGGTTAATTCTGTTCAACGTCCAAACAGGTCTGGGAATGGGAGAATACAAGGTAGAGGTAGACAACGCAAGAGGTATGGGGACTTAAGGGGGGAAGGGTTTGAAATTACGTCTGCTAAGAGGGGTAGGGGGGTTTTAGTGGATAGTAGGTTGGGTATGTCTACGGCTAGTAGGGGCATTGGTGTTTGGGCACCTTCAGGGTGTTTGTCACATGTTTCTGTTTTGCAGGCTGAAAGAAGTCAACAATTGATGGCTAATACGGAACCTAGGACTCCTGGGTTCCAGAATAGGGAGAAGGTCATGGCTGCATCTCAAGGGGATCAGTCTGCGGCGGCTCAGGATCTTAGAACAGGTAATGAGGGATCTGGGGCTGTGGATTTGAATGTGGGGGTTGAAAAATTTGGTGTGAATGTTGATCATTTATCAATAACTGTTGTAGCGGGTTTAAGGGACTTGTTAGCCAAGTTAGAAGGTGCTAAAGTTTCAGGGGGAGTCGCCAATTCGTGGGTTCCTCCTGGATCTGCACCTCAAAATGGGTCATTAGGGAGTTCTGGTGAGGGAGCAAAAGATGTAGGGTCAGCAATCCAATCTCAAGCGGTTGGTTTGCCCCAGTCAAAAGTGGCTAATGTTCATAATAAAGGGTCTGGGGGTCCTGAACTTAAAATTGCTGACACGGCTTTGGCCAGGTCTTGCTTGTGTTCTATTGGGCCTTTGGGTATGCACTTGACGGTTGAGTTAAGGGAGAAGATATGTAAGAGAGAGTTTATTGAATTATTTTCTCTCCTCCCTCTTGACCAGTCTTTTGAGATACCTGAAGACTCAAAGAAGGATGCATCTAAGAAGGAAGAGGAGGAGAGGAAAAAACGATACAGAAAGTTACCTAAAACATTTACTAACTGGTTTCAAGCTTTTGTTATTTATGCCAGTGTATTTGCTGGTAAGTTCCCTGACCAAGGCACGGCACTTTTTTGTTACTTAGATGAAGTAGCTGCTGCTCAGAGAACATATGGGGGTATGGCTTGGTGGGTTTATGATGAACAATTTAGACAACGTTTGTCAGTTAAGCCTGAGATGAAGTGGGATGACCGTGATATGGGCCTTTGGCTAAAAGTAATGACCCTGTTAAGGTCTTCGCAGCCTTTTCGTGGGGGTGCCGGCGGGTCACTTCAAAGTGGGTCGTTGGCAACAGTCAAAAAAGGTTTCTGTTTTGCTTTCAATGAAAAGATTTGCAAATGGGGATCAGCTTGTAAATTCAGACATGAGTGCTCAGTGTGTGGAGGTTCCCACTCTTCCACCAAGTGTTTCAAAAAGAACAAATTGTGAGGAACCCAGGAGCTGTCTGAAAAAGGGATTAACTCCGGTGAGGTTAAGCGGGATGGAGCTGTGGCTCGTACTCTACGCTAAACAGAAGGGCTTTGGTGAAAAAGCTTTGTTATTGCTTCACGGTTTTGAGTTTGGTTTTAAAATTCCATCTTCAGGGGGTGTTGTTCACTACAGAGGTAACCTTAAGTCAGCCAGGGAATGGCCAGATGTGGTTAGGAGTAAGCTTGAGAAGGAGGTTTCGCTGGGCCGAATGGCAGGTCCTTTTAAAGTTTCTCCTATCCCCCATTTGCGTATTTCTCCCTTGGGAGTAGTCCCTAAGAAGGAACCTGGTAAATTTCGACTTATTCACCACTTATCTTTTCCAAAGGGTGGGTCAGTGAATGATGACATTCCGGAGGAATTATCATCTGTGTCTTATACATCATTTGACATGGCGGTTAATTTGGTGAGGGAGGCTGGTCAATTTGCTTTACTGGCTAAAGTGGATATTGAGGCAGCCTTTCGGTTGCTTCCAGTTCATCCTTCTTCCCATTATCTCTTGGGTTGCTGTTTTGATGGCTTTTTCTACATTGACCTTTGCCTCCCGATGGGTTGTTCTATTTCTTGTTCATTGTTTGAGTGTTTTAGTTCTTTTTTAGAATGGGTAGTTAAATTTAAGTCAGGATTCTCTTCTATCATTCATTATCTGGATGACTTTCTTTTTGTTGGTCCTCCTGAATCGGAAGTTTGTTTGAAGTTAAGGGATTGTTTTTATTTAATGGCATCTGAATTTGGGGTTCCTATTGCAATGGAAAAGTCTGAGGGTCCAGTTACGGCCCTTAATTTTTTGGGTATTACAATTGATTCTGGAAAAATGGAATGTAGGTTGCCTGTGGAAAAGATTGTGGATTTGTCAAAAATGATTCAGCATTTTCTGGGGGTCCGTAAAATGAGTCTGCGGGAAATGCAATCTCTGTTGGGAAAATTGAATTTTGCTTGCAGAATCATTCCCATTGGTAGAGTTTTTTCTAGAAGAATGTCATTGGCTACGTCTGGTGTTAATAAGCCTCATCATTTTGGTTGGAGTTCCTTAAAAATTTTAATGGAGCTGCAATCTTTATGGAAGCTAGGATCTCTAATGTTGATTTGGATTTGATAACAGATGCAGCTGGTGGCGTTGGTTTCGGCGCTTATTTCCAGGGTCATTGGTGTGCGGAGGTGTGGCCCCAAGAATGGGTGGGGTTGGGTTTAACTCGGAATCTAGTCTTCCTTGAATTATTTCCGATTCTGGTAGCTTTGTTTGTTTAGGAGTATGATTTGGTTAATAAATCCATATTGTTCCACACGGATAATATGGGTGTTGTCTCTGCTATCAACTCATTATCTGCGTCATCATTGCCAGTTTTGCGTTTATTGAGAGTACTGGTCTTGAAATGTTTAAGCATGAATGTTTTTGTCAGGGCAAAACATATCCCTGGTAAGCTTAATTTGATAGCAGATGCTTTATCTCATTCACAGTGGTGTCGTTTTCGGGAGCTGGCTCCTCAGGCGGACGTAGTCGGAGCGAAGTTCCCGGACCAACTATGGAAGCTTGGGGTGGAGGATTGGCTGAGTTAATTAAGAAATCTTTGGCTCCAGGTACTTGGGCGTCTTATGTATCAGTCTGGAGGGAATGGGAAATGTGGTTAGGTCAGGCTGAACTCAAGGAGGGATCTGATGATGTCACAGGTTGCTTATTGGAATGGATGTGGCATTGGGGAGCCTTGGGTTTCTCAGCATCTAATATGGAGAAAAGATTGGCTGCCTTAGCTTTTAGGTTCCGTTTATTAGGTCTGTCTGACATTACAAAGGTTTTTTGGGTGTGTCAGGTTCTTAAAGGTTTGAAGAAGAAGGCGAAGAGTAGAGACAAGAGAAGGCCTATTACATTTACTTTGCTGGAAAAAATTTGGGTAGTATTGGCTGATATATGCTCATCAGCATTTGAAGTAACACTGTTTAGAACGGCCTTTGTATTGGCCTTTTTTGGGGCTTTTAGGTTATCGGAATTGGTAAGCCCTAGCAGGAAAGTTTCTGGGGGTTTACAAAAAGAAGATGTAATATGGGATAAGAACAGGGTTGAAATTTTAATGAGGAGTAGTAAAACAGACATTTACGGAAAAGGCAAGAATATAGTGCTGTTCCCTAGTGGTTCAGCGATATGTCCTTGTCAGGTAATGATGCATTATGGGTTTATACGGCCTTTGCAGGATGGCCCGTTGTTGGTTCACTCAGATGGTTCTTTTTTGTCACAGTATCAATTTAGAGCCATTTTGAAGGGATCAATTGTTTTATTGGGTTTTAATCCATTAGAGTTTGGGTCCCACTCATTCCGTATAGGAGCTGCTACTGAAGCTTCTATGCTAGGTCTCAAGGAAGATATAGTCAAAAAGATTGGTAGATGGGGTTCAAGTCGTTATAAATCTTATGTTAGACCTGATTTGAGGGTATAAAAAAAAAAAATTTAGAATGGGGTGAATGTGTGGGAATGCTTGAGCAGACATCATCCTGAATGTTTTTCTTTTATTTCTTGTATTTCAGGTGTGAAGATCTTATGGGTGATGGGGCATTCATTTATATATTGGGCCAATGCTGAGGCCAGTAAGAAAATGGGCGGCCTGCAGCTTGGGTGTCCAGTTGGTCAGTGGGAGGTCAAATGGTTTGGGATTAGGGTTATGTGCTGGGAACTTCTGTTTCCAGTGTTTGTTGATTACAGCAAGGTTTTTCATCACCCGGACGTTTTGGTGTTGCATTTGGGGGGGAATGATTTGGGTATGATTCCTCAGAAGGAATTAGTAAGAAGAATAAAAAGGGATTTGGGCAATATTAAAGATCTTTATCCTGGAATAATAATAGTCTGGTCACAGATTACTCCTCGACTGATTTGGAGATCAGCGTGGGATTATGATAAGCTGGAAAAGAGCCGTAAAAAAGTTAATAAAATAATTAGCTCTTTCGTAAGAAGGTGGGGGGGGGGTGTTGTTTTTCACCCAGATTTTGAAGTGGAAGGGGCTGAGGAATTCTATCTAAAAGATGGTGTACACTTTAATCAATTTGGGCTGCAGCTATTTCTTTTTGACATAAAAGAAGCGTTGGGCAAAATTTTGGGTTTGGCGGGACTGGGCTGTTCGGTCAGTCCAGTCGGTGGCGGGGGTGCTAGTTCCCAGACAAATATGTTAAGCAACATGGCCAAGTGATTTGGAGGATTTTAAGTAGTTGCCTCTCCATGGGGTGAGCGGGCAACTGGTTTTATAGGGACAAGGGGTTCCCAATTAAAGTGGAGGTGTGCTTGGTACGGACTCAACGGGGATATAGTTGAGTCCAGTTTTTGAATAACGGCCATCTTGTTTTTTGTGGGTTTGGGAATTAGCACCGCTGTGGGGAATTGACAGTATGTTTTGATGTGGAATGTTATTTATGAACATCAGGTATGTTCTGTTTAAATGTTTGAAAATGTTTTATTATCTAATATTTAACTTATGTTATTAATAAAATGGCTGCGGCCAATTTTTATACCAAAGTTGTGTGTAACTCTTATTTATAGTAAGTAAGTTACTTGATAAATGTTAGAAGGTTAGGCCGGGGATTGACAACTTTAATGGTCAGGGAGCCCCTGGGAGTTCGAAGTAACGGGAAGGGGCCTTGACCGTTGGAGGAATAGGCCTAGTGTGCGATTGGTTGGGAGTCTGTAATGGGGCGGGCTTAGCACGCGCTATTACGCTTTTAAGGAAAAGAGCGGGAGAATCTGTCATCAGATTAACAAGCAAACTTATGTGGAAAGTGCTCCCTCCCTCCCTCCCTAAATCTGTGGTGTCCCTTCCTTGTTTTGTGTTCGTCGCAGCAAGGCGGGGGTGCTAGTTCCCAGACAAATATGTTAAGCAATATGGCCAAGTGATTTGGAGGATTTTAAGTAGTTGCCTCTCCATGGGGTGAGCGGGCAACTGGTTTTATAGGGACAAGGGGTTCCCTATTAAAGTGGAGGTGTGCTTGGTACGGACTCAACGGGGATATAGTTGAGTCCAGTTTTTGAATAATGGCCATCTTGTTTTTTGTGGGTTTGGGAATTAGCACCGCTGTGGGGAATTGACAGTATGTTTTGATTTTGGAATGTTATTTATGAACATCAGGTATGTTCTGTTTAAATGTTTGAAAATGTTTTATTATCTAATATTTAACTTATGTTATTAATAAAATGGCTGCGGACAATTTTTATACCAAAGTTGTGTGTAACTCTTATTTATAGTAAGTAAGTTATTTGATAAATGTTAGAAGGTTAGGCCGGGGATTGACGACTTTAATGGTCAGGGGCATATAAAAAATCCTTAACATACATTTGGGAGAAAACAGTTGGACGAGGAGAGGGCTGTTTAGACATCATAAACTGCATGTGTTACTAACCTTTTTAAATGCTAAACACCCGCTGTGATTTTCTCCTTTGCTACTGACGAACAGACTGTTGCTTGCTAAGTATTACCTTAAAAAACAAGAATTGTTGGCCCCAGGAGAACTAATGCAAAAAATATAAACAGGCGTTCAGTGTTTTAATGGTGTAGAGAAAATTAAATACTGTGCCTTGCTTGTAAATAACTATAAATAATTCTCTTGGAAGTTATAACAAACCAAGCTAAAAACACCTGACCAAGATGCTATCGCCTTTTGTTAAAATGTTTAATTTAACACCTTTGCTTTAATAGATGCAAGTATTAATCGTCTGTTGCAATATTGATATTTGTTCTGTTTTTTGGGTAGCTGATGCTTATCTTTGCTCCCTTTTGTAGGAAAAAGGAAAGCTGCTGCTTGGCACCTACACATCGTTTTTTTTAAAAGGAGTGGGGAAAAGTATTATGTTATGGTTGCCAGAGGTAATTAACCCCTCACAAACACATATTAAATTAAGCTAAAAGAAGGCTTGAGACTCCAAACTCTGATAAATAGAGCATTAATATGTATTATGCAATAGTTCTATTTTTTCTAATTAATAAGAATATCATTACTTTGGCAAAATGTATAAGATATCCCCCTCGATTCAATCATTACAAGGGCAAAATGATTAATTTAGACATTGATAGTGGCTTTAGTTTGTCAGGGTACTCTGCACTTTTTGTACCTACTTGCTACATAATACGCTTTCACTAACTGCATGTGATGATGCTGCACAAGTCTAAGAGTAACCAGTAAATAATTTAACAACTGGTAGATAGGTAGCACACAGACTGTATACTACCAGATATATTCTGAATATATAATTGACTAGACAAAAAAGAAATACGAAGATAGACTGTAAAGTGGTAATTGACTCCCTTTCCCTTCCCTTTTTAGACAAAACTACCTTAATCAAAGGAGGGAGTAGAGAAGATAAATTAAAAACTGAAGGAACACTATTCTCTCTATGACTATAAGATGAGCCAGTTTTTTGCTTTTTTTATATACACTAAATGTAACCTTGATTAAAGTGCGAACTTAGTGGGTTAGTTAGAATCAAATAAATAACATTTGAAACATAAAGCTAATTTCTTAAAGACAGGAGATATCTAGTTTTGGATAGAATACTTCCAGGTACTAATCCTGGTACAAAGGAGGAAACTTAATACTGAGCAATTAGACAAGATTTTTCAAAAGTCCATAAAATTATAGATATTAATAAGTAACTCCTATCTCAAGATCACTCACTAACCTATTTTTTATAAACTAAAGCACTAACTCACTTGTTTTTTCTCCTCCCTTTTTTTTTTTTTTCCTCTTCTATCCTCACCGACCATCTCACACCTCACCAATCCTCACGTATATCACCCCTCTCTCTTTTTTTTTCCGCACTTTAGGGGGGGGGGATTTTGCCACCTCTCCTCCATTTTTTTTCTCTTCTTCACACCATTAATCTATGGATACATTTCTGCACACACACACCAAAACTCCCTCACCAGCCATGGCGGCTAAGCACAGAGATAGGAAAAATAAAAATGCCACAGAAACTCAGATGGACACTCATTCAGCCCGCTCTAATCTTTCCTATGACAAAGAAGTACCTGATATGCAAACACTTATAGCTAGTATAACAGAGGCGCTTGCTCCAAGATTTGATTCTATGCAATCTGAAATTAAACAAGATATTCTTTCCTTAACTAATGAAATTAGGCCATTTTCAAATAGGCTCGAAGAAGCCGAACAAAGAGTATCAGACTTGGAAAATAATAGCATGATACATAGCTCTAAGTTAAAAGCTATAGACATAACTCTATCTAAAATGCAAGTTAAAATTGAGGACCTAGAGAACAGGTCTAGGAGGAACAACGTAAGAATAATTGGGGTCCCAGAGGGGAAACAATATGAGGATATGGGAAAATTTATATCTAGAACTTTAGTGCAATTATTAGGCCTGCCTCCGTCTTATCCTCCAATAATAGTAGAAAGGGCCCACAGGTTGGGGCGACAGACAGAGGGGGGTAGGGGGAATGTAAGACCAAGACCAGTTATAGCAAAATTATTGAACTTTCAGGATAAAATTGCATTATTTCAGTATTACCGGAAAAATCAACCCATTGTACTAGGGACAACCAACATATATTTAATCCAAGATTTCTCCGCAGAAACAGCAGGGAAAAGAAAAGAGCTATCCCCAATCTGTACAAAACTTATCCAAGGGGGATATCGTGCTACGATAATCTATCCGGCTAAGTTAAAGATCATAATTAATGATGAAGCTCATTTCTTTGAATCTGCCAAAGAAGCAGAAAAATTTGTAGACGAATTAGGGAACCAAGATAATAGGTGATAGAAGGTAAAGTAGTTTCATAGTTGCTTATTAGACCCTTCCGTTTGACACATGAAACAGGGCTCAAGGGCCAATAAGGGGTTATGCGGGGCCCCTGGGGAATCTCCCGCAGCTGGGGGGGGGCTGTTTGTTTTGGTCTATCCTTGTTCTGTTATGTTGTGTTTTTGGGTTAGTTTTGTTTTCCTTCTGGGTTTGTTTTTTTTTTATTTTTTTTGTGTGTAGTTTGGGTTACTTTGTTTGATGTTTATTGTTTCCTGTTTTTGTTGGTTTTTTGGCCTGGTTGGGTGAGGAATGAGCAGAGTAGATAAATGCAAAATAACCTCTTGGAATATTGGAGGTCTCACTTCCCCCATTAAGCGAAAGTTAATTTTAGCACATTTACGAAAAATGTATACTCACATAGCCCTACTGCAAGAAACTCATTTAAATCTAGAAGAAGTGCTGAAACTGAAGTCCTCATGGGTAAAAGAGGTAATTGCTGCTACAGGCATAGAAAGGAAGAGAGGTGTGGCAATCCTGCTAGGGAAAAATATTAATTATGAAATTCTTCATAGTATTTTAGACCCAGAAGGGAGATATGTAATTTTAAAATTAAAAATAGAGGGAACTTTATATACACTTTGCAATTTATATGCACCCAATGTGTTTGACCCAATATTCTGGGATAATTTGCAGGCAAAAATTCTCACTGAATCAGTAGGATATCTAATTTTAGGTGGGGACTATAACATGGCCCCACACTATCCATTAGACAGGTTAAGACAGAAGCCAATGGCAGGGAAGAACAAGCGATATAACTTGGAAACCAAAATGTTTAAGAAAATATTTCAAAATTTATTAATAAGGGATATATGGAGATTGCAGAATCCAGAGGTAAGAGACTATACCTGCTTATCCAGAGCTCATAAAACTCTATCCAGGATAGACTTATTCCTTATTGACGAAAGACTTTGTAAAATGCAAATTAAAGCTAAAATCTTCCCTATCAATATATCAGATAATAGTCCTGTTACAATAGAAATTCTATATAAAAATCTTAGACCAAGGTCTTCTCGCTTTTTCTTTTCTGTATGGTTGGCAAATGACTTAAAATTTAAAATCTGTCTGAAAAAGAAATATCAAGAATATACGGAGATAAACAAAGATTATGTTGACCGTCCAGATATCTTCTGGGAGGCCGCTAAGGCAGTTCTCAGGGGAGAAATAATCTCATATAGCGCTAATAGACTTAAAACACTAAAGATGAGAGAAACAGAACTGACAAAATCAATAATTAACTCATATAATAATTACTTACTTAATGACTCTCAAGAAAATTGGGTTAAGTATAATAGATCAAAAAGTGAAAGAGATACATTTCAAATTTACAAAGAGACGCAGAAGGAGCTAAAGCTTCAGGCAAGATTCTATCGACACGGTAATAAAGCCGGAAAGTTATTGGCTAATCTGATGAGAAGGGAAAGAAGATCCCCATTAATAGATAAACTCCATCACAAAGAGAAAACCCATATAAACACGGAAGATATCTCTAATATCTTCTCAGATTACTTTAGAAAGATTTACTCCTTGAAAAATTCAGACAAGGTAAAATCTGAAGAATTCTGGAATAAAATTACTCATCCGACACTCAACAGTGAAAAAATGTCAATAGTAAATTCTTCAATCTCTGAGGTAGAAATTTTAAAAGTTATCCAGGATCTCCCATTAAATAAAGCATCAGGGCCGGATGCACTTCCCAATGAATTTTATAAAATGTCCACGCCCCTGATTGCTCCATCTCTGAGTAATCTTTTTAACTATATTTATATAGAAGGGAATGCAGTTTCTTCTCAATTTTGTGCTTCCTATACAACTTTGATCCTGAAGCCCGGGAAGGATCCTATCAATAAAGAGTCCTACAGGCCCATAGCACTATTGAATGCTGATTATAAAATTCTGACCTCCATTATAGCCAAGAGATTGCAAATGGTACTCCCCGAAATAATTCATACAGATCAAGCAGGGTTCCTGCAGAAACGGAACTCATCAGCAAATTTAGAGAAGTTTTAGTTACAATAGACTATTTCAAGTCCGCAGAGAGGATGGGGTTGGGGAGAGAGGGGGACCCCTCAGACTTAGCAATTGTCTCTATTGATGCTGAGAAAGCATTCAATTCAATCCATCACGATCACTTGGTCACGTCTCTAATTAAATTTGGTCTTAAAGGAAACTTTCTTAAATTTGTTGAGAACATATATAATGAGTCATATACAAAGATAATTGTTAATAACATATTATCTTTTGAGATACCACTTGAAAGAGGGACGCGACAGGGGTGCCCCCTCTCTCCTCTCCTCTTCGACATTTCAATTGAACCCCTGGCAATAATGATAAGGGATCATATGGAAGGTATAAAAATAGGTAAAACAGAGCTCAAAATTGCGTTGCACGCTGATGATATTCTTTTATATATTTCCAATACACAAAATAACATACCCATAATTATGTCAATCATAGAACAATTCGGATCCTTCTTGGGCTATAAGATCAATGCGTCTAAGTCAGAGTTACTTTGGGTCAGAAAGACCCCTGGTTCCCTTTTAGAAATACCCTTCAGAGTCTCTGAATCTTTTAGATACTTAGGGATAATAATATCATCTGACATAGACAAATGCTATGATCTCAATATAATACCAGTGATGAACGAGATCAGGGATAGCATGAAAGTATGGCAGAACCTTCCACTATCAATCTCAGGGCGTATTGCTGCATTCAAAATGATTCTTCTTCCGAAGTTACTATATATTTTGCAGAATACCTCAATAATGCTTAAGCGGAAGGATATTGGTAAAATTAACAGCATGATAAGAAGCTTTATATGGCAGAATAAAAAGCCCAGAATATCGTTACTGAAACTTTCACTACCTAGAAAGTATGGGGGACTGGCGCTGCCAGACATACAACTATATAACTTGGCTTTTCTTGCTCGAATAGTGGTTGATTGGATTTTAAATAAAGATTATGCAATAAATAATGAACTTGAAAAAAGTGTAAGCTTCCCCTTACTTCCTTTAGCCTTAATACATTGTAATCTCAAATTAGTTCCCCAAGAAATTAAAAGACTCAAAACATTAATGTATCCTTTACAAGCATGGTGGAATATTTGTAAGACACTATCCATTAAAGGCAGTATCTCTGACTATATGCCAATTAAAGGAAATCCTAAATTCCAAGCGGGATTACAATCGGCTTCTTTTCAGAATTGGCATACCCTAGGTCTGTATAATATTTCTCAGATGATAGATAGGAATAGACATTGCATTAAAACATTTGAGAGCTTGAAAAGAGAATTTAACCTTTGTAACAAAGAATTTTTTGCATATTTACAAATAAGACATTTTATCTCCAAGATGGTAAATGAATCTGGCTGGAATTGGTCCCTGTGAAAATTGGAGAATTGGCTTGTGTTAGCAAGGAACGGGTTCATGTCAATTTCCCCATGTTATCAATTCTTGATTTCCAACAAAGGGGAAAAGAATTTAGGAAATTTATCAACTGCATGGAATTTAATAATACCCCAAGATGATGATATAAATGTAAATAAAATTCATGTCTCCATTTTAAAAGTCTCACAAATCACTTTATCAGCTACATGGAGAGAGTCTCATATCAAGCTACTATATAGGACATACTACACTCCGAGGAAGGGGTCTAGATATGGGAACATTAATTTCTGTAAATGCTCAAAATGTTCATTATCATCGGCAGATCTCATTCATATGATCTGGGAATGCCCCAGAATCAAACACTTTTGTTTTAGGATTGAATACTGGATTAATCAAGTATTAAAAATTTCCCTTTAAAATTAAAAGTGGCTGATGTAATTTTTCTATGGGAATCGACTAAAAACCTTCAGACGCATAATAAAATAGTGAATATGATTATCTTAGCGGCAAGATATTTGATTTTAAAGAAATGGAAAGGAAGTAGGAACCCCAGCATAAATGAGCTTAAAAATTGTTTAAAGAAACAGTGTATGTTAGAACAAAAAGATACCAATATGGAAAAGGAAACAGATATTGAAGGTTTTTTCAAAAAAGGGTCAGTATTTATCAAAACGCTATCACCGAATGAGATAGAATATATGATTTATCCTTTTAGAAATTCAGAGCTAGTGTTGTTGGGGGCTTGGTAATCCGCTCTGCTCAAGCCTCAAACCGGTGGGTCAAGATTCCTCCCCTCCCCTTTTTTTTTTTTTTTTTTTGTTTTGTTCTTCTTTCTTTAAAAATTTTCAGATTACTGTGTAGTAAAATGTCTAATGTGTTGTGATGTTAAGAAAATAGATCAAAAAATCCAAGCAGAGTATATAATCTATTTTTGAATCTATGTATTGGCATAATTTTGTGAAATATTGACAATTTTCTTATCTTTGCCTTTGTTTTTGTTTTTTTTCTTTTGTTTTGTCTATGTTAATTGCAATATGTGATATCGGGCCCTGCGTGGTGCAAAATTGGTAATTTAATTTTTCTCAATATAATGCTTGTTGTAAATAAAAGTTTAAAAAAAAAAAATTACATGCCCTATTTAAATCATGAAAGATTTTTTTTTTTACTTTACTGTCCCTTTAATAAAAAGTGATTTTACTGAATTGGAGGGTGCCGGTATCATCTTTTTTAACTATATATATATATATATATATATATATATATATATATATATATATATATATATATATTTATATAGGTATAGATATATATTGTACCAAAAATACATCAGGTATATGTAGAAATATCTATTTATGAATAAATAGAACATATTCTTCAATGTGAAGAACATCAGAATGTAAAATATTCATATTTCCATGATTGGTTAGCGCACATGAGAATATGTGATCGTGTTTGCGTGCGAGTAGGTTGATGGCGTTTTTTATGACTTTTTTTCCTCTATTAACTTGTATGGGGCAATACGTGAACACGCAATATTCTAAATTTGTCTTTTTGTGCTTGTTGGGTTTGCGAAAAAATTTAAACAGTTTACTTTCAACTTAAAATACAAGCACAATTTGCGTTAATTAGCTTCAACTTAAAATACAAGCACAATTTGCGTTAATTAGCACTCCACTTGTAATCTGGCCCTTTACTGTGAATGGAATGTATACTTAAATGTCTCTTTATGTTAAATAAGCTAAATCACCAGTTGGTATTTACATAGCACCAGTTAATTTAAACATGAAACAAAACATATACCAGAATACAGCTGCCAGGGTATATATATCATTATACACTTGAAACACTGAGTATAATCATCACCTCCTCACATACTTTGATTATTATAATGATATTTATGTTGTCTGCAATTGAAAGAAAGGAATGATAATTCCATATTATTTCACAGTACTAGGAAATTAATTTATACCCGTTGAGTGCATGTAAGGTCCTATAGAGCAGAATATTGTGCAGCATATTACTAAGAAGGTTCCCAAATGCTGCCTATACTATATTCAGCGGTGTTGGTTGCACAGACCTATACACACTATAAGTACAATGTAGTTATTGTACAGACGTTTATCACAGTGCTGCTGCTACCCCACACAGTGCTACTGACCCTTACAAAAATGATGTCATGAGTTGCTTTTATAATCAAGTTTCTCACAGAGCTAGAAGTGACAGATTTAATTGTTTCATTAATAATGTGATTTTTTTTTTTACATTTTTTAAAAATATTTAATCCAAAGAGATCACTATATATCAATATATCAATCACAAGACAGGTGCCTGTGGTCAGATAGTTAAGATATATCCTATAATGCTTTGTGTTTACTTGTGAATCATTTTCCTATTCTAGTCTTTTTCTTATAAAAGTTCTGGACAACTACAAGATGGGAATCTCTTAAAAGTCAACTCACAGTTACTCCATGATAGAAAAGACCGGTGTATTAGTTTCATAGCATTGATACAGTATCATTTTGTATCTTATTGTGGCAATTTTTCCTTTTCACTGTAGTTTTTGTATCAGTATATGTCACAGTGCTGTCCCAGTAGCACACTGATATGCATGCATACAAAAACACTAGCATGTATTTTATTACTGAGGCTGTAGAATTTTTATTATTTCCCCTTTCAGACCTATAAAGCAAAATCTGAATTTAAAAAAAAAAAACAATATTTAATAATAATTTATGATTCTCTAATCAACATGTGCAGTAAATTAAATAAAAACTATGAGAACATTATTGTCATTTTAGATTAATTGCATATAAATGATTTAAATATATTACATTTACAGTATCTTGTTGCAAGATTATAAAATAACTTTGTTTGACGTCTGTACAATGTTTTATAACTATAATCATTATACTGTATTACAAAAACATTTTTAATACATCAGTTTTTAAGTATAATCGACACAACCAAAATACATGTTAATATAGTTTATAACAAAAAAAAACAACAGTTTTCTATATATGATACTGAACTTTCCAATAAATGTAATGTATGTAATGTGAAATATAATGTGTCTGATCTATCTGTCTATTGTCAGGAATAATTTAACACAACTTTCTTTGAAATTCTATATCAATCTAATTATTATTTTAAAGTGAAATAAATAAGAATTGTTTACATCTGTAACAAAAATGATTGTGATACATTATTCATTGGTAGCTTGTGATTTGCATCAGTTTGAGTAGATACTTACTTTACTTTGAATTTGAAAGGAAATGGAAACACAATACATTTTCTCATTATTAACATTACCAGAGTAACCTTTTTCTCAACAAAATGGAAAGACACTTCAGGTACAGTTAATTTAATGCAATTTCAAGAGTTAGTGACACAGGTAGATTGGGCACTGTTCCTTTTCTGGGCAGAGAGGTGTATGATAAAATCATCATGTTTTATAATTTCACTTCCTTACTAATATATCCCAAGATCCCCAGGTCATAGGCAGGTAGGCTTACTGCTGTCTATGTATTGTGTCCTCATTACTGTGCTAGTCCAGAAGAGCTAATGGATACAACGCCCATTTTTATAACTCAACAAAACTGATAAGTAAAATGATTACTCTGATCAGAATTACTTATCTATTTAAAGGGACAGTCTAGTCAAAATTAAACTTTCATGATTCAGATAGAGCATGCAATTTTAAGCAACTTTCTAATTTACTCCTATTATCAATTTTTCTTTGTTCTCTTGGTATCTTTATTTGAATGTAAGCTTAGAAGCCAGACCATTTTTGGTTCAGAACCTGGGTAGTGATTGCTGATTGGGTGGCTACATTTAGACACTAATCAGAAAGGGCTATTCAGGTGCTGAACCAAAAAATGGTCCGGCTCCTATGCTTACATTCTTGCTTTTCAAATCAAGATACCAAGAGAATGAAGAAAATTTGATAATAGAAGTAAATTAGAAAGTTGCTTAAAATTGCCTGCTCTATCTGAATCATGAAAGTTTAATTTTGACTTTCCTATCCCTTTAAATTACCAATGCTGAAAGAAGACACAATGAGGATTAACAAACTGTGCCAGTTTTTTTTACAAACATAGTTAAATCCCCTTGCGTAAGAAAGTGTCAAGAAGCAGAAGCTCCATATTTAGTAAAAGCTCATTATCACCAAAACATTTTGAATGCATGAGTCAGAAGTAAGTTTAACCCTTTTAATCAAGAAATGTGGGTATCTTCCATTTAAGAAGGAAATCAGTCCCAGATGGTATAATATTGCCGATAAAAGAAAGGACATAGGAAGTGGGCTGCCTGAGCACATGCAATTTTTGATTACACAATCAGATTTATAGACTTTCACATAAATTTATTGTTGAGAATAATGTTGTGCTCCACTGGTCTAAGAAGAGACTGGATAGGAAACAGTATAACAAACATAGCCTGATAGGCTGTTAGTAATTTGCTGATGATTGTAATACAAAGCAATCTAGAAGATCTAAAAAGACTCTTCACTTATCCATCCAAGCAAATTGGTTTGCTAAGAAATATCCCAAAATTATTCAGTCCAATCAAAACTGAAAAAAATCAGAAATCAGTGTGTTAACATTGTCACATAACTAACATCATATTCATATTAATACATCACTATAAAAGAGTTCCCACATGTACAAGCATATATTTTGATGGCTGATAAGAATCTAAAACGTCTACCTAAAATCTCCTAAAAGTATAAGCTTGTTTAGAACTAAATGTGATAAAATAAATAAAGGATATACATGTAAATAGGTATTCCAATCTTCAGTGTAATCCAAGTGACGTGTCAAAAAAGTTAATGTCCAACTCAGGATTCCTTGCATGATCCTGTTGAATCTTAAAAACGATCTAATATAGTGTAATACCTCAAAACATCATATAAGTGCAATATAGGAAAGAAACGTACTCACACTTTAAAGAGCTACTAAAAGCTCATGTATATGATGGTCCTGATTCACAACGCTGTCAGGATCAGTGATCTTAGCGGCTGGAAGTCCGATGTACTTCTAAATATATTTACTCAAAAATAGAAGGAGATAGTGTGATACTGTAAAACACAACTAACGATATTGTAGCTAAAGGTGTATACTCACACTCTAGGGAGCTGATACACAGCTCTAAATGAATCGCAATCTTGGTATTAGCCACCGAGTCAGCTATACCTAGATGCAGGAACACTTGGTAAAATTACAAATATTTAATAAAAAGCACATAAAATATATAAAATATATATGCCAGTGTAAAGTCATTCAGGGGTAGAGTATATACATACTAGTCCAAAAAAAGTATTGAGTTCCTAGAAGCAGGATGGCTCCGGATTTAAACTTTTGGTAAACAGTGTATCGAAAAAGTCAGACTGATACAATGTTACTCCCCCTCACTGTGATGTCACTGACAACAAATATATGTATATATAAAGTGGGTAAGAATCACCCCCCTTGAAAATAATCACATTTTGTTGCTTTGCAGCCTGAAATAAAGACAGACACAGTTTTTGTTTATCCAGTTGTAATTACTCAGTGCAACTTATAACATCCAAATGAAAGATATAACACCAACATTTTATGCAAAAATAAAGACAATTAAAAAACAGAATCACTGAGTTGGAAAAAGGATCACCCCTCCTAAAATTCCTTGTAAACTTAATCAGGTGTAGCTTATCATCTTCTCAACAGCACAGACAAAGCAATTTGACCTTCAACTGTGATCAGCTGTGGACATATTGATTAGCTCAGCATGAAAAGAGCTTTCCTTGAGCATCTTAGTCCCTGGTAGTGCAACTGAAGCAAACAATCAACTATGAGTGGCAAGACAGGGTAAAAAGATCTCCAGGATAATAATGTGGACAGGCACAAGTCAGGAGATGGATACAAGAAAATATCAAAGGCTTTATCAATGCCTAGAAGCACAGTGAAGTCTATTATTAAGAAGTGAAAGGTATTTGGTACAACACAGGCGCTCTCTGGATCAGGATATCACTTAAAACTGGATGAAAGATCCTGGAGGAAACTGGTCAGAGAGGCTACCAAGAGGCCCACAGCAACTCTGAAGAAGTTGCAGAAATGTATGACAAAGAGTGGGCATTGTGTGCATGTGACAACAATATTACAAATTCTCCACAAATGTGGCTTGTATGGGAGGGTTGCAAGAAAAAAGCCACTCCTCAAGAAAGGCCTCATGCCTGAGGTTTGCCATAACGCACCTAGGAGATTCTGAGGCCACATGGAAAAAGGTGTTATTGTCAGATGAGACTAAAATTGAATTATTTGGCCTCAGCACCAAACGATATGTCTGGAGGAAATCCAATACAGCTCACCATCCAAATAACACCATACCTACAGTAAAGCATGGAGGTGGTAATATCCTGTTATGGGGGTGTTTCTCTGCAGCAGGCACTGGATCACATGTCAGGATAGAAGGAATAAAGGATGGGGAACATTTTAGTCACATTCTTGAGGAAAATCTGCTGCCCTCTGCCAGGACATTGTCAATTGGAAGAAGGTTTACCTTTTAACATGACAATGACCCAAGGCACACCACAAAAATGACCACACAGTGGTTAAATGAGAAAAATGTGAATGTCCTTGCATGGCCTAGTCAAAGTCCAGACTTAAACCCCATTGAATATTTGTGGCATGACTTGAAGAAGACTGCAGTCCACAAACGATCACCATCAAATGTAACAGAACTGGAGCAGTTCTGCAAAGAAGAGTGGGCAACGTTAGTAGAGACATATCCCTACAGACTAAAGGCTGTAATTAAAGGAAAATGTGGTTCAACAAAATACTGACACAAGGTGGGGGTGATACTTTTTCTAACTTAGTGATTCTGTTTTTGAATTGTCTTTATTTTTGCCTGACATGTTGGTGTTATATCTTTCACTTGGATGTTATAAGTTGCACTGAGTAATTATAACTGGATAAACAAAAACTGTGTCTGTCTTTATTTCAGGCTGCAAAGCAGCAACATGTGATTGCTTGCCTGAAAACATTTTACTTTCAACACGTAATACAAGCGCAACCCGACGTGAAAAAAAAAGCCTCCATTTAGCAAAGTTATTGTGCGAACAGGACACTAAATTAGTTAACCTAAAAATCATGTGATTTTTTTGACGACTTTCAATACTGCTGTTGATTTCACTCAATGTATAGTACTAGTGTATGTTCCATAGTGCAAAGTAAAAATCACATTAAAAAGTATGTAAATAAAAAATGAATTTTTGATGCATTGGAATGGTCTCAAATTTGAAAACCTTCTGAAATCTGTGTGAGCCACCTTAAACAGCTTTTATAATGGATAAAAATAGACACAGTTTTGAGAACTGCACACAACCTGATTATTAGTACTACATATGATATTGACCAGGTAAGGTATTCAATGTGACAGAGATCTTGACATTGTGACCTGTGCTTAGCCCTGTAGAACATGCATGATATGTAAAAGAATGAGCACATGAGGCAGTGAGGTCACTTACACACATATAAGTGCATAATATGTTAAATCAGGGATGGCAGACCATAACTATCATAGTTCTAATATTATCTAGTTCTAATATTAGCTAGTACCACAAGTCTCTGGTGTAAAATATTTTTTTCACCCAGAGGAATAATACTACTATTTGTATGAACTTTATGAAACATTGGCAGCACTTTTTTTCTCTGAAGACTTATCTGGCATTATCCTTACTAAATCTAGGCACAAATGATACCTCAGAGTGTTTTTGTACAGGGATCAAACATTGTGCCACCCCAGGTAGCACAATGATACACAGCTGTACATGATTAGGTTGACAGTCAGGCTTGGGCAGGGCTGGGTCTGAGCTAGTATCAGTTCCAAATAAAACAATATATCTTGTAGTGTTCCATCTTTACTGATTAAAAAAACTATAAAATAACCTCTAGATTTGTTGAGATTCTTTCTCACCATATCTGCACTTTGTCTATTTTCATAAAAAAGCTTAGGTCATTTATTAGCATTCTTATTTGATATCCATGAGATAAAAAAAAAATATTTGCATGATATGTTTTATTTATTTAGAGGAAAGTGGCAAAATAAAATACAATTTTGTTACCTTGGAAGTGAGGAAAAAACTGAGAGCTGCATTCCCCACAAATACAAAGAGTAATGTCTAAATCTGTGGATTATATATAATGTATGTGTTCTCTAACATTTTGTGATATTTATATATGTCACTTAATCTATTTAAATCACACATAAACTATTTAATTTAACATCAATTTGATTAACAACAAACATTGAAAAACACACACACACATCTCCCTCTCTCTCTCTCTCTCTCTCTCTCTCTCTCTCTCTCTCTCTATATATATATATATATATATATATATATATATATATATATACACACACATACATATACATATTTAGACATGTGTATGTACGTATCTCTATGTTAAAGCCCTTTGCAGCCTTTTTTGTTTCTAACACCTGAGACCTCATATCTTTGAGCTCTTATAAGTTTATTATGCAATTATATTTTAAAATCATAAGATAGTATTATTATAAGTGTCACTGTAATTTGTAATGTTTTTGTTATGTATTTTGTGACACTTTTTTGTTTTGCAAAACAGTTAACCAGAGCACTGAGGATGCAATACTCAATCTAGCGTAAATCGCAATTGGTCTCACGCATTCGCATTTACTTTAAACATGTAATACGAGCACTAAGCCTGGCACGTGCAGACACCTGCGATAAACCCCTTTTCGCTCCTGCATCATTTAAAATTAAAATTAAATTAAAATTAAATGTATCTATATTTCAAAATAAAAAAAGTGTTTTGTTCTTTTTTTTACTGGCAGAAATATTATTTCAGTAGAATCTGATACCTTCCAGTTTATCCCATAATCAAAAATCCAATCATCACATGTTTTGGGAACAATTGTTTTTTTACTTTTTTATGATATTTATTGTAAATGTCTAAAGTAAATATGCAAGTATCTAAAGTTTCATTATTTATTAGATTTTTTTCTTAATTATTTCAGATTATTTAATCCATACAGATCACTATATAGACAGATATTTGTGGCCAGATGGTTTAGCCTGCATGTTTACTTGAATAAATCCTGTTCCTTTTTATTCTCATAGTTTTTGACCACACAATTTTTGTTATAAAGCTAGGAATCACTAGTTCAATCAATTACTTAGGTTAGAAGAGCCTGGTATTCTGTGTTATTAACACTCAGATTAAAGTATACTTTTTGTAACCTCATGTGACATTTTCCTTGTCTTGTCATTGTAGTTTTTGTATCAGTATATGTCACAGTGCTATACCAGCCGCTACTATAATAACACACTGATAACTATTCATACAAAAACACAAACATTCATTCTTAATACCGTGGCTGTCAAAATTTCATTAGTGCCACTTATAATAATAATAATAATACCCAGCAAATGGAATATATCTATCAATCTATTTATCATCTTTCTATCTATCTATCTATCTTATCTATCTATCTATCTATCTATCTATCTATCATCAATCTATCTATCTATCATCTATCTGTCTGTCTATCTTTGTCTGTCTAATGCAAGGAATAAGTTCAGTGGACTGATATAGAATGTCACAGAAAGTTGTCTCAGTCTTCTACAGTGAAATAAATAAGAATGTTTATCAGTTGAAACACAAAAATCTTTTGTCAAATCTTGATTGGTAACTCCATTGTATAAGTCTGAAGATTGAAAGTTTTCCCCAGTTTATTAAAAAACCCTCTATGGAGACATAGAGAGTTTCTTATCAAAAACATCATACAAGTAGCATTCTACTTTGATGGAGAATGAAAAGATACTGCAGGGTCAATTCCTTTAACATAGTCAGTACTAGAGCAACACTAATTTTCTGTTTCCTCTGGGTAGACAATATATAAAAAAATATTCTGTCTTTACGTATTTTTAAATAAAATACTAGGGTGTCCATGTTTTATCTTGTTTATTCTTACTGATTAATATTCCATTGTCCTCAGGTCTTTGTCATAGGCAGGTAACCTTCATTATTGCTGATGTCCCTTGTAGCTGTCATCCAACTGTGTATTAAGTGCTCCTGTCACTGTGCTTGTGTAAGAACCAGTCCAGAAGGGCTGAAAAACCTGTTGTCCATATTCACAGCTCAGAGAAAGTGAGACTAAAATTAAACTGAATAGTCTAAGATGATTTGAGCACTGTTTATCCAATCACGGTTATCAAGGATGAAAGGAGAAACAAACTGAACCAATCAATAAAAATGTTGTCTGTTTTTACAAAGATTATTATGTCCCTTTGCCAGAGAAAAATTCTGAAGTAAAAGTACCTGTGTTTATATTGAGTAAAAGTTAAGAAAGAAGAACACTTTGTAAATGAGCACGTTTTTTAATCAGGAAATGTGTTTGTTTTTTTTCAATATAAGATACAATTCAGTCCCAGAGGATATTATATTACTAACAATAGACAGAAAATAGGAACCCGACACTCTAAGTACAAGTTTGTTTTTGATACCTTTACGTAATACATTAAAAATGTATTTTTATACACATCATGAAAATTAGTATTGAAATTAGCACTCACTTCAAAAATTCTAAAAATAGTTTAATAGGATGTAGTTCACATAAGACAATAAATGAAATGATAAATGAAAAATATTTGTATAAAGATAGTATATACATGCAACAATTAAACTACTTTACCAGATTTAAACATTTTTCTAATATTAGAATAAAAAAATAAAACATTTTAAACTCTAGTATTAACATGTGTGCATTTTATTAGCTGTATGAAAAAATGTTCCTCCTCTGGCAGAAGGCATTTTAATACTGAGGGTTTGATTACAACCTATGGGTGTTTTTCGAGTGATCTCACTGCAATCTGGATCAGCTGCAAACGTGTTTTCACTAGAAAAGTTCACAAAAAGGGAGTTTTGTGTGTTAAGTACTTTTTATTAGGATATATATTGGGAACCCCTCAGACACTGACATTTACAATAGTGGGAACCTCTTTGTTCAGTATGCAAGGGAAATATTAGTTTACAAGTGTGAAATTACATTGTAAACCATCTGAATGCTATTTCTATATACAGTAAGTATGATGGGCACAGTAAGCATGTTTGCTGAATCACTATATTGTCACTTTTAATATTTTAACATTAATTGATTTAAAAACACTTTTCCAGTTTGGCAGGATCTACATATGAAAACACAAAGACTACTAGTTCCAATTAGAAGGATTTATGACATCTTCTTACACTGGCTACAGTACTAAAACTATAAAACGTGAAACCGTTCCATTACAATATAGTAGCTGTAAAGAAGATGTTCAAAAGAGACTGTGCCTTGGTGAAGGTGCTTTTAAAAGGTAGTGAACCTTGATGAAGAGGCTTTCAAACGAGATTGCACCTTCTTGAATGAAAAGTCCAAACACACTCACGACAGTGCATTTTACAGTTTAATAATATAGATGCAAGCCTTTAAAACGCCTAGAGCACTAAATGTTTATTGTTTAAAAAGAGAGATAACCTATTTATTACCCATTCCCCAGTTATATAAATATACTTTTTACCTCTGTGATAGCCTTGTATCTAAGACTCTGCAAACTGCCCCCTTATCTATTTACAGATTTGCATTTTAGCTAATTATTGTTGACTCATGAATAAATACCCAGGAATGAGAACAATGCTATCTATATGGCACACATGATCTAGCAACGAGATAAGAGGCATCCTGCAGGGGCTTAGAAACAGAACAAAATTTAGTGGTTTAAAGGTTATAAAGTAAATGAATATAACAATGTTGTTTGTGCAAAGCTGGAGAATGGGTAGTAAATGTGTTATCTATCTTTATAAACAATAACATGGAGCAGACTGTCTCTTCAACTCACCACTATTTATATGAGCAATAATAGGGCACCCTACTTTATCATTGAAAGTAAATAATGCGCTAAAAATGATCTGATGTGTTAAGATTCTCTGGCAAACCTTTTCTACCATCCACTTGTAATACCAGATTGTGTGCAACTCTTACAGCAAGGTCACGCTAAGAACAACGTACCCTGTTTTTTTGCTTCGACTTCACTTATATTCTAGCCCTAAGTGTTCAAATTTTAAGGTTACTTAATGATCAATATACATATGGCTTAACCATTTGTATGCCAGGAGGTCATTATGAAATTTAAACATATTCATATATAATTAGTGTTGTCAAATTATAGGGGCTATCATAGCAATAGTTTGGGCATAAATGATCAGTCTATAATTTTAATGGTAGGTTTATTTGAACAGTGAGAGACAGAATAACAACAACAAAATCCAGAAAAACACATTTCAAACAAGCTATGAATTGATTTGCATTTTAATGAGTGAAATAAGTATTTAATCCCCTATCAGGCTCCCAGGTGTCTTTTATACAGGTAATGGGAGTGCTCCTAATCTCAGTTTGTTATCTGTATAAAAGACACCTGTCCACAGAAGCAATCAATCAATCAGATTCAAAACTCTCCACCATGGCCAAGACCAAAGAGTTGTCCAAGGATGTCAGCAACAAGATTGTAGACCTACACAAGGCTGGAATGTGCTACAAGACAATCGCCAAGCAGCTTGGTGAGAAGGTGACAACAGTTGGTGCAATTATTTGCAAATGGAAGAAGCACAAAATAACTGTCAATCTCCCTCAGTCTGGGACTCCATGCAAGATCTCACCTCATTGAGATTCAATGATCATGAGAACGGTGAGGAATCAGCCCAGAACTACACAGGAGGATCTTGTCAATGATCTCAAGGCAGCCAGGACAATAGTCACCTAGAAAACAATTGATAACACACTACGCCATGATGGACTGAGAGCAACAAGAAAGCACATGTACAGGCCCATTCAAAGTTTGCCAATGAACATCTTAATGATTCAGGGGAGGATTGGGTGAAAGTGTTGTGGTCAGATGAGACCAAAATCGAGCTTTTTGGCATCAACTCAACTCCCCGTGTTTGGAGGAGGAGGAATGCTGCCTATGACCCCAAAAACACCATCTGCACCGTCAAACATGGAGATAGAAACATTATGCTTTAGGGGGGGGGTTATGCTAAAGGGACAGGACAACTTCACCCCATCAAAGGGACAATGGAGGGGGCAATGTACTGTCAAATCTTGGGTGAGAACCTCCTTCCCTCAGCCAGGGCATTGAAAATGGGTCGTTGATGGGAAATCCAGCATCTCAATGACCCAAAACACACTGCCAATGCAACAAAGGAGTGGCTCAAGAAGAAGCACATTAAGGTCCTGGAGTGGCCTAGCCAGTCTCCAGACCTTATTCCCATAGAAAATCTGTGGAGGGAGCTGAAGGTTCAATTTGCCAAACGTCAGCCTCAAAACCTTAATGACTTAGAGAGGATCTGCAAAGATGAATTGGACAAAATCCCTCCTGAGATGTGTGCAAACCTGGTGGACAACTACAAGAAACATCTGAACTCTGTGATTGCCAACAAGGGTTTTGCCACAAAGTACTAAGTCATGTTTTGCAAAGTGGTCAAATACTTATTTCACTCATTAAAATGCAAATAATTTATAACTTTTTTGAAATGCATTTTTCTGGATTTTTTGTTGTTATTCCGTCTCTCACTGTTCAAATAAACATACAATTAAAATTATAGATTGATCATTTCTTTGTCAGTGGGCAAAAATCAAACACAAAATAGCAGGAGATCAAGTATTTTTTCCCATCACTGTATTATTATTATTATCAGTTATTTGTAGAGTGCCAACAGATTCTGTAGTATCTATCTATCTATCTATCTATCTATCTATCTTTCTTTCTTTCTTTCTTTCTTTCTTTTTAATCTATCTATATTTATATTGCAAGTAAAAACTTAATTAGAATGATAAACAAAGGCATGTAAATCTGTTTCAGTCTTCTGAAATTAAATAAATAAGAATGTTTAACACATGTAAAAAAAAAAAAATGGTCCTCTCTCCATTGGTATATCTTTGGGTAAGTTTGAAGATTATTAATTTTCCACAGTTTAAAAGAAATGAAGTATCATGGAATTTTTCTATTAATAATTATTAATAAATATTGCATAGGTTGCATTATATTGCAGAGTATATTGATTTTACATTATGTAAGTGTTAGTAAGATGTCTAAGGTTTGAGCAATGTTAATTTTCATCTTGGTGTATTTAAATAAAATACTAGGTTGTCCTTGGCTTATCATATTTATTCTTACTGATTAGATGATCAAACATCCTCAAGTATCTATTATATTGGCCTATTGGTTGCATATATTCCCCTTCATTACGCAGCAAGGTCCTCTATTGGTATATTTAGTGAAGACACCCAATATTTATAGAAGGTCTTGATAGACACAATTTCTTAAGAATATGTGATTAGGTAATACACAGATACATTTAAAATAAATTAGATAAGTTCTTCACTGTGGGTTTGATATTTGGAATATATTCTTGCAATTTGTATTTGTCCCTTCTAAGATTATGGACAATATAGCTGTGGAAATTATCTTAATGTTTAGACTCCACCTTAATAAATTGGAGTTTCTTATCTAGCCATCCCATTGGTTATCAGTGTTAAGGGAGCATACTATAGGCACATCATATGGATGTGAACCACTTCCCTTGACCAGAGGCTAGACTAAGAACGATGCCCATTTACAGAAGGATGACGGGTGCCTTTGAATCATACCTCTTAGAACAATTCTTATGGTAAATGACTGTTAAATGTTGTTAGCTGGACACAGATGCCGAAATACGAATAGGTCAGAAAGACTTTTCCTATTCCACAGTGGGATGTTACATATGTGCGTGCATAAAATACCTCATACCATTTTGAGGTTTTTAAATGTTGGTTTGTTTTTTATTGTCTATATTTATGAGGTTTTTTTTCTATACTACAGTTAGCTCTAACTATTGTGCTTCTGTCCTTTCACTTTTTAACTTTTTTTAAATTTATCAGAAAGAAATTTCAACTCTCAAACTAAGTGCCTTTGCATTGTCTTTTCATTATTATTATTATTATTATTATTATTATTATTATTATTATTATTATTATTATTATTATTATTATCATTTATTTCTATAGCTCTGCAAACTTCTGTAGTGCTGAAATTATATATTATACTGTGTTTAATGAGCTTTAAGTAAATTAGTTTAAACGTTTTAAACATTTTTCAAACTGTTCAGATCTTTATGAATATTAATAATTAATGATAATAAAAAAATATAATTAAATATTAATATGTAATCCCAAATAATAATAACTAAGTTCTGACAGGTATAATATTATAGACACAATGAATATAATGATGCATTAACCAGGGTATCAGTTATGATGAAATATATATATATATATATATATATATATATATATATATATATATATATATGATTTATTGTAAGATTAATAAAGTACAAAACAAGTTATGGAAATATTTTAATTAATTTAGAATTAACCAAATTGTTTGCTACAACATTATAATAGGCACAATATTATTGGAAAACTAAATCTTGACCCAACATGAATTAAATGCCAACTATCACAGTTAAGATTTTCTAGGGGCAATTCAGAATAAAAAAACTGTACTAATACATAACACAAATGGCTAATTAACAGAATTCAGCTTTTGAGTACAAACCAAAAATTATTATCAACAGGGATTTTATTATAACAATTAAATAATTATACCATCAAATCTAAGGCCTTATTGGTAGACCTAACACAATTGTCAGTGAATCAAAAAATATATTCATAAGAAGCCTTATAATGGTTCATCAGCATTTATCAACAAATACAATGTAGCTCAATGATCTTAGAAAACGTTATAATAATTAAACTACTTCAACAATATTGCTAACAAACCCTTAGTTTGAATGGATAAATTAATTTCCTAACATGGTCATGTGTAAAATATCAAGCTGATATATATAATACACTTTTAAGCATGAAGTTAAAAGTCAGTCTTAGCTACCATAATAATTTAGTGTTTTTCCTAGTTTTGATATCAGTACTACTTTAAAGAAATCTTTAACTGCAGCGACTATAACAATACTAAATTGCTATTATACGTTACAGGGTACCAAGTTTATATTCAGGAAAAAAACAGTCTTTGCGTCTGTTGGGCCTGTGTGAGAGTATCCTTCAAGCAAAAGGTTCCTTTAGTTAGCCAGATAGACATGTAGCAAGATGGCTCAAGTATGTGTGTTAGCAAGCCAGCTGGAATCTGAGATTTGTCTTAGAGTGACATTTCTCACTGGTGATTTAAATGACTAGATATTGTTTTATGTTTCTCATTTCTGATTTTATGATGTATGTAATGTATGTCTCATATCTGGTGAGTTTTAAGGCAACATATTATATGCATTAGACTCAGAAATGGGACATAAGGTGTAATACACATGTAACTTATTCTAAACAATTCATCAACCATCTTATATTCAGCATATTGGCTCAGCAATCATTATGAATACAGTAATTATACAAGCAAGTTATTTAATAGTTGGTATTTTCTGAGAGTATAATTTAGTTTAGAGTGGTGATAACCCATTTTCTTATTTAAGAGTTTATTTTGTAAATTAGTATACTATACAGTACTGACACCCATTAAATACATGAATATTACATACACAAATTATTTCGCTAACATCAGTTCCCCTGATTGTATTACAGGTTAAGAATTGTTCCTCTGGTAAATTTACAATAGTCATAGAGTCTGGACTTTCGTATACTGACCCAGCATGTATTCATTAACTCAGGGGCCTATTTATCAATGTGCGAGCGGACATGATACAAAGTAGCGCATCATGTCTGCCGCACATTGATACATTTCCGACAGCATACACTGTCGACATTTATCATCGTATTCGATTGGTTGATTTCTGTCCGTCACCTCAGAGCAGGCGGACAAGTTATGGAGCAGCAGTCTTTAGACCACTGCTTCATAACTTCTGTTTCCGGCGAGCCTGACACAAGGGGCATCAAGCTCCATACGGAGCTTGATAAATATGCCCCATAGGTACAACATGGTGTATTATCCCCTGAGCACATAATTTCTCAGGAGTTATGTCTCCCTCACCAGGGAGTTTTTGGTGACCAGCTGCTAATAGTGAATAATTTAGATAATACACCAGGATGCTCCCTTTGATCTGATGTGTAAAGATTATTTGGTTTTGAAACCTGTTAATCCCTATACAGGAAACTTTTGAAGGTAATTTTATTAGTAGATTGTAATATTTAGAGGATGAGTGTAAGAAGGGTTTTCTGAAGTTATATTTTTACAATTTGAGCAAATTAATTTCTATATATATATAAATAAATCATATCATACATTGATGTGTATAGTTTTCAAAACAATTTATGGAACAAAACTTATACATTTTGTATAAATGTAATGATCTATTATAAGCAATTATATATTGCATGAGCCAATAGGATTTTTTCACCTTTAATTCCGATTGGCTGATAGAATTCTATCAGCCAATTGGAATTCAAGGGACACCATCTTGGATGACGTCTCTTAAAGAAACCTTCATTCTTCGTTAGCCGTGGAAAGAAGAGGATGCTCCGCGCCGGATATCTTGAAGTTAGAGCCGCTCCGCGCCGGATGGATAACTAGATAGTTAGTAAATAGTTAATAACTATTTAGTAACTAGTCTACCTAGTTAAAATAAATACAAACTTACCTGTAAAATAAAAATAAAACCTAAGATAGATACAATGTAACTATTAGTTATTTTGTAGCTAGCTTAGGGTTTATTTTACAGGTAAGTATTTAGTTTTAAAATAGGAATTATTTAGTTAATGATAGTAATATTTATTTAGATTTATTTTAATTATATTAAAGTTAGGGGGGTTAGGGTTAGACTTAGGGTTAGGTTTAGGGGTTAATAACTTTAGTATAGTGGTGGGAATTTTGGGGGCAGCAGATTAGGGGTTAATAACAGTAATGTAGGTTGTGGCGATGTTAGGGACAGCAGATTAGGGGTTAATAATATTTAACCAGTTTTTACGATGCGGGAGTGCGGCGGTTTAGGGGTTAATATGTTTATTATAGTGGCAGCAATGTTCAGAGCGGCAGATTAGGGGTTAATAATTTTATTTTAGTGTTTACGATGCGGGAGGGCCTCGGTGTAGGGGTTATTAGGTAGTTTATGGGTGTAAGTGTACTTTTTAGCACTTTAGTTATGAGTTTTATATTACGCGTTGTAGCATAAAACTCATAACTACTGACTTTCAGTTTACGGTATGGATCTTGATGGTATAGGCTGTACCGTTCACTTTTTGGCTGGACAGGCAAACTCGTAATACCGGCGCTGTGGAAGTCCCATTGAAAAAGGACTTTTTAAAAGCCGTGGTAGTTACATTGCGTTTCGGCCAAAAAAGTGTGCGGGACAGATATACCAGCAAGACTCCTAATACCAGTGATTGTGAAAAATAGCCATAACGATGCTTTTTCTCTCATACCGCAAAACTCGTAATCTAGCCATTAGTATCATCTGCTGAAATAGAAATGTCACTATTTAATCCTTGCTCCAAGTAATTTATAAAAATATTAAAAAGAACAGGGCCTGGTACTGATCCATGGGGGACTCCACTGATTACCTTTATCCAATCTGAGTATGATCCATTTACTACTATTCGCTGCTCCCTATCTTTTATCCAGTTATTTATCCATGAGCTATCCCCAGTCCCTTAATTTTGTGCATTAATATCTCATGTGGCACTGTATCAAACGCCTTAGCAAAATCTAAGTATATCACATCAACTCATTCCCCTTTTTCTATATTTTACTTACTTCCTCATATAATCTAATTATATTAGTTTGACATGATCTATTTCTCATAAAACCATGCTGATTAGAACTCATAATCTTGTTTACACAAATATGCTCATCAATGTAATCCCTTCTAATCCCTTCAAATATTTCCCCCACTATTGATGTCAGAATAACTGGTCTATAGCTTCCTGGATCATCCCTGCTTCCCTTTTTGAAGAGTGGCACCACATCAGCTTTATGCCAATCCTGGGGTACCATGCCTGTGGATAATGGGTCTTGAAAAATAAGGAGTAGAGGTTTGTCTATAACAGTGCTAAATTCCCTTAACACCCTTGGGTGTATTCCATCTGGGCCTGGAGTTTTATTTACCTTAATATAATCCAGTTTTTTCCTGATATCCTCTATACATAACCCAGTTAATGGTATGGACTGGCACGCCACTTGTAATCTGGCCCTTTAGTACTGATATTATGCTGTGAAGGAAGAATGCAATATGTCACACATGAGGAAGTTAATCTGTTTATTTTATTTTTATTTTTTATTATTAGTATATATATATATATTTATTATCTGATTGTATTACTTACTGTAAACATTTTATGAGTGATAGTGCCTTTAGTGTGTAATACACAAAGATCAAGGAGTTTTTAGTCTGATACATTAATTAATATAGGGAGCATACACAATTGTCTTTCAGCCTTATAGTATTTTTAGAGTCCCAGTTAATTACAATTAAACAGAAAACATATTTATATTTAATTTTGAAACAATGATCATAATGATGACTTCTTTATATAAATGATTAATTATGAGGTTTGCAATCAGAAGAGATGAATGATATGTAAGTACATATTGTTTCTCATTACTGGAAAACTAATGTAAACTACTTTGGTGCATGTAGTGCAGAATGTTGTGAAGCATTTTACTAAAAATAATAAATAATGCTGCCTACATTTAGTGGCCTTGTTTGCGCAGAAACATACCCATTATAAGTAAGATTTAATGCTATTGTACAGAGATATATAACAGTGCTGGAATTATGCCACACAATGATACCGACCTGTAAAGCCATAGGTTACATTTATGATGAGTTTTTTCGCACAGTTAGAAATTTCAGTTTTGAATGTTTCCTCATTAATTTGATTTTGTCTACATTAAATCACTATATTTAAATCACAAGACAAGAGTTTGTAGCCAGATACTTTAGTCATATCCTGTAATTTCTTATGTGATGCCAGTTTACAGTTTGTGCCTCATATTTAATTACTGAATAAATCCTGTTCTGGTAATTTTCTTCAGTTAGTTTTGGAGCACAATACAGCTGTTATAAAGCTAAGAATCACTTGTTCTAATTATACTTAACCAAGTGGGTGTCATTACTATTTGTCAAAACAGGCTGGCTTTCTGTGTACATAATATTTATATTAAAGGATATTTTTTAACATCTTGTGGTAATCTTTTTCTTGGCACTGTGGTTTTTGTATCAGTATAAGTCACAGTGGCGTACCAGCTACCATCATAGTAACACACTGATAGCAATTCATTCAAAAACATTAGCATCCATTCCTGTTACTGGTGGCCATAGATTTTTTTTAATACTAATAATATTCAATTTCTCCAGTAAATTGATTTAATCATATAAAAAAATAATTGCCATTTAAGCCCAATTAGATTGACTATGAATTAATTAAACACTGAATTTACAAATACATTTGACAATGTAATCAAAATAATTTGTTGAAAGAACATCATAATATTATTATGCTCAATGGGCTCCATGTACGAAGCAGCGAAAGCTGCTCCGGAGCCTTCGCGGGGCAGGTTCGCATATGCGAGCCTGCTTCCCGCAATGTAACCCTATGCCACCTCTTAGGTGGCGAAGCAAAATCACCGAGAGCACGCTCGCTCTCAGTGATTGACAGCCCCTTCAGTCGCGTGATTGGTCACGAGATTGAAGGGGCGGGCATTACACACTCCGATGAGTGTGTAATGATACATACGGGCAAGCGGATCAACAGATCCACTGCCCTTGTGTAGAGGAGGCGGGCGGACAGCTTCATCAGTTAAAAGCTGTCCGCCCGCCGTTTAGTACATGGCGCCCAATGTGTTTAAATAGAACTTGGTTAGTATCTCAAATTAAATTATATTATAAAGCATATTCTTTGTATCATGTTTTACATAACCCCCAAAAGAAAACCTCATTGCACAATATATTTTCTTCAAAAAAATATATTTATTTATAGAGAAATATTGTACTTGACTATGAATATCTTTGTGTCTGTTGTTAAAACATAAACCTGCTTCACTCAACAAGAAGATAAACATAACTTAATTTAAAATATAATTTATTGAATCTAAAATAAAAAAGTGTCTATCAATCATCTACAATGAGGAATAAGTTAATTAGAATTATGTAGAAGGTCACAGAAAGTAAAATAAATAAGAATATTTGACAACTGTAAACCAAAAAGCTTTTTGTCAACTCTCCACTGGTAAACCCATTACATACGTTTGGAGAGTATACATTTCCTTGGTTGATAAGAAAAATTGAAACATGGAGAGTTAATTATTAAGAACAAATCCCAAGGAGACTTCTTCTATGATACAAAATAATACAAAAAAAAGCAGGGACAAAACATTTAACATAAGTTTAGTGCTAGTTTTGAGCATTGTTAATTTTTACTGTATGTTTAAATAGCTAAAACAAACAAGGCTGTCCCTGGTTTATACTTTTGTTAATTCTTACTGATTAGATTCTCGATTATCCGGGCTTTCTGGTAGGCTTTATCATTGCTGATTTTCCATGTATCGGTCATCTGACTGTATATTATGTTAAGCGTTCCTGTCATTTGTAGCAAAAAGTCCAGAAGGGTTAAAGAATTCTCTAAGAAGATTTCAACCCTCGTTATCCGAATTAAGATTATCTCTGTTAAAAAAAAATAAACAAATTGTCAATAAAAAAGGTTGTGCAAAGATTGTGAAGAAAGTTTCTAGAAGCAGAAGTGTTGATTTTTGTATCTCGTAGAAGTTCAGAATGATTAAGTCTTTGCTTATTTAATCAGGAAATGTGTTTTTGCTGATTTTTTTAATATCAGATACAGTTCAGTCCCAGAGGATATTATATTGCTTACAATAAGCAGACAATAGGAACCATGCATATTAGATTCACTTAATTTTGACTACTTTAGTTTACACTTTTATCAACTTATAATCACAAAAATGATTATTGAAAAGGTAATATTTTTGTTCTCAAACACCCTTTATTTAACCCCCCACACACGAATAACAAAAATATTCAAAGTATAACACAGCTTGATTTTCAATAATCTTCTAAGCTAAGGCCTTGGTCACAATCTATCGACCAATTTGTTTTTGGCAGTGTTTCAGCAAAAAAGGTCACTTTCTCAGAGTCAAGAAACTGGTAAAAAAGGTTTATAGTTAACATGGAACTGAAAAGTTTTCAGCAATCACAAACTATTTTCTCTTTACTTTTCAACAGGTTTTCATGACCATTTTACATTTATCAAATTTGACACCTAGGCCCCTACTTATCAAAGCGTCAACTATGTTGCATTCGAGGGTGTCAATATGCTCGACAAACATTGCCAAACATCGCGGCCGCAGATCTTAATACAATCTCCAAATTTATGAAAAAAGCTGTCAAAAACACGCGTGTCAAATACGGTGCAAGGAGTATCGTACTGTTGTTAACTAGCAGTCATCGATCTTGCATTCATTTGTGTTTTTCTCAATTTAATTCATACCATTTCATTACTGTCTATGAACAAGTACATTTCTCTTTAGCACATTATTGTATATAGTGGAAATGTAAGCTTTTTTCGGAGCAGGAATAATTGACAACATAGCCAGTAGCAACATATTTGGTGGCAAGTGGACAGGGAATTATTAGAATTATTTGCAAGATTGGACATATATTTTAGTATGTATATATATATATATAGATATAGATATATGTAGATATATATATATATATATATATATATTTATATTCCTTGATATATTTATATGTATGTATGTACATATGTATCTATATAAATGTAAATATAATGATAGATGTATTTATGTATATATCTATGTAAATATATATATGTATATTTTTATTTTTATTTTTTTACAATATATTTATTTTAGAAATTAAAGGTACACCAATATCATAGAAGATAATCTCAAGCAACATTACATTAGATATGTGCAGCGTCGGAAAATTCGGTTCGGTTCGGATCGATTCGAATTTCGGTTCGGATCGATTTGAATTCGGAAGAAATCAAATGAATTTGTTTCGGATTCATTCGGATTCTTTCGGATTTGTGGGAAATTCGGTTCGATTTGGTTTGAATCTATTCGGAATTTCAGTCAGTGTTAAGTGGGATGTGCTGTGTATTACACTAGTATACTGTACAATACTAGTGTAATACATGCCATCCGAATCCATCCGAATCTACCGAATAAATTTGAATTGATTCGGATTTATTCGGTAGATTCGGCACTACCGCAATTCGGAAATTCGAATCGATCTGAATCTCCGAATTCGACAAATTTGTCCGAATTTCAATTCGAAACGAATCGAACCGCACATGTCTATTACAAATCTTTAACTTTTATTAAAGGGACACTAAGCACATTTATTAACTTTCAGAATTCAGATAGAACATTCAATTTAAATCAATTTTATAAATTACTCCTATTAACAATTTTAATATGTTCTATTGTTATCTTTATTTGAAAAAGAAGGCATCTAGGCTGAGGAGCCAGATACATTCAGTTGAACCACCATGGACAGCACTATTTTATTGGTGCTGTTCAATCAGCAAGGTCAACTCAGGTTTTTATTAAAAAATGGGCCTGCTTATAAACTTACATTCTTTATTTTCAAATAAAGATACAAATAGAATGATGAAATGTTGACAATAGGAGTAAATTAGAAAGTTTATTAAAATTGGACTCTATCTGAAGCATGAAAGATAAAATTGGTGTTCAGTTACTACTTATTTAGTAGAAATAGCAATGCACATGCGCAAGCCAATCATATGATGTATCTATGTGGTCATCAATCAGCAGCTATATAGTGTATCTGCATATGCTCTTCATCAAATTTTATTTAAAAGATGAAGAGAAACAAAATATTGAAAAAATATATATTTTCTTACATTCAATTCTAGCCAACTACTCTTCTTCTTGTAGCACCGGCTACAAGGCTGGTGTTGGATCCTCCCCCGGTACTTGGTCATCTGTCAGAGATGAAGCACAAAAAAAAAATCATTGTTAGTATGAGCAATATTTGACAAGGCCTATATTATACACAAAATTGTTGTAGAAAAACTGGTAGAAACATTTACATTTTACAAATACAATCCATTACATTAACCTGCACCCTGAATGAACCTGTATAAATAAAAAACAAATTTGAATGTTAAATACTGCAAACATAGTATTATACTTGAAAATTACCTTGGATATCAGGAACTTCCATATTTGTTCCTGAGTCATCGTCTGGACGACCCTCAAGCAGTGTCAATGGCAGCGGGGGAGAAGAGCGGTTGCTCCTTGGTGTCGCCATTGACACTGGCCTGACGTACCGGGGGATTCTGTCTCTCGGCCGCCTGAGATGTGTGAAAATATAAAGTTGTATATCCACATTAGATCCAGTTGATATCTTTATTTTGTGTAATGTATCTGCAGCTATAATGCATGTAATCTTTATTTCCTATGATGAAAATAACAAACAATTTAAAATAATATATATACTGTATATATATATATATATATATATATATATATATTTACATGCAGTATATATATATATATATATATACATATATATATATATATACATATATATTTTTATTTAAATATATGTATATATATATATATATATATATATATATATATATATATATATATATATAGCAAAACAGGAAACAGCACTCTCTGGACTTAAGTATAAAACAAATAGTTTATTCGGTAACGTTTCGGGGAATGCTCCCCTTCATCAGACCAACAACATACAAGTGAAACAAACATTTAAGCATACATAAACCCCTCCCCCTAGTGCAAAAAAAACGCCAAAAATGGTTGCCATAGCAACCAAACAACCAGTTCAAAGTAAATACATTTAACAATGCAACAATCACATCAAAGAACCCAAATCATCATGGTTAATTAGCATCAGGTCAATTAACAAATCGACACATCATCCTACCACATAATACACATGCTGCATACTAGTAATTCTAATAACCCAGTGGCAGTGTGTCTTTATAAAAAGACATATCACAATATTATTAGCTAAGTACAGAAAAAAGGATTAGAAAAAAACGATTAGTTAAAAGTCAGCACATCATCATGTTGAAATGCAATTCACGCAATGCACTTATAGTTACAATGCCCAAATCATAATACCCGTACTGCATAGTCAAGGGCCATATGTACCATTAATGTTATAAACGTTATCAACAGCAAACTGGGCATTTAGAAACCTCAAACGTTGTAACTGTATTACATGCGCTAAGTCTAACACGACTTATATTGTGTACATGATATGGGATCAAAAGAGAATCATACCATAAGTCCCTGTTAAGCATCGGACCAACCTCGCACTGAATCTAGCACAGTTAGTAGCGGAACAACAAGGGTAATGCGCATGCGTATCAACCCGGCGCAGCCCGGCCCCCAATGCCCCAGCTAAGTACCCAATAGGATAGATAGGACAAGCCCCCACACCGGACAAATAGTGTTATTATAATGGCATGGTATAAGGGTGGGCCCCATGCTACTTCTAAGGGAGGGAAGGGTCCGGGTCATGCACGTAATATATGAAGCAGGATATGGTATAGCAGATAGTTAAATACACATAATACCCAGATAACAGGAGTCCCCCAATTACGAATAGCAACCCAGCATGCTCAGTCTGACATACAAAATACGATGGGTGAATGCGTCTGTCATTTCTAACTTGTCAGCACCAATCATGCAGTCAAGCCACCTATCGCCCCTGCACTGACATTTTATAGGGTCACATAAAAGATGTCCATATGTGTGCGCATGCGTGTCAGCCAGGCACTGTCTATTTATATTGATATAAGGCAAGGGCCCTGATAGGCTGTAGGGGACAAGCCCCTATCCCTGTGTGAGTAACAGTTTTGCTAAGAGATAGGAGGGCAGGGGTTCAAAGTCAATATGTATGTCAGCCACAGTATGTTTCAGGCTGATGCTATGATTAAAGGTTTGCTAGAGGCCGGCGGCCCAGAGTTTTAAGGATCGCTATAAAAGTCAAAGACCCCTAAACTAATGTGAATTAATTCATAGTTAAGGCAGGCCCCATCCCACTAGATACAGTAAATACCAGTTCTAACAGGGTTCCATAGTGCAAGGCTAATAGCACCAGCACTCAGCGATGTGTCCATACTTTGGTGTGCATCAAAAGTGCCATCCACTAGTGTAAATTACAGAAAAAACCTAAGTCTGGGTTCACCCATTAGGCACCCCTCATGAAGGGTAAATATGGGCAGAGCCTAGAGCAAATCAGCATCCAGACCTCATGAACCCACTGTGGATAAAAGAATGCATACATAGTATCAGACACTGTACAAGCTATATTAATCCTCCTAAAAAGATACAACCAGATACAAAAGAAACGTAAACAGATTAGTTCATAAAAAACAATGCCAGTCTATCCCCATGTTCAAACCTCTGGGGTGTATAGTGTCCAGTTTGAAGATCCACTCAGCCTCCTTCTGTAGGAGACGGGTGTCCCTGTCACCTCCCCTAGGCAGTGGGGGTACATGATCGATGAGTTTAAATCTCAGGTCCGCCACAGAGTGACCCTTCTCCATGAAATGTCTGGCCACCGGTTGGTCACTCTTGCCTTTCTCAATTGCCGTCCGGATGGCAGTCCTGTGGTTAGCCATCCTTTTCTTAATATCATCTGACATTTTACCTATATAAAATAGGCCACAGCTGCAATTCAGCATGTATACCACAAATTTTGTGGTACACGTAAGGTAATGCTTGATCTTGTAACTTGTGTTATTGTGTGGATGTTTGAACTGCTTGCATTGCAGCATGGAGTTGCACGTTACACAGCTCGGGCACTTGTAGGAACCTCTTTTGGTGTTTGTCTTGACCTTGCTGTAGCTATCAGTTGGATCTGTGTTCATTAAAATGTCTTTTAGGTTTCTTCCCCTCTTATATCCAATTCTGGGTGGTCCATAGTCGTGGTATGGTAGTGATGGATCAGTCTGGACAATATCCCATTTCTCTTTTAAAGTAGCTCCTAGTGTTCTTGTGCTAGGAGTGTATGCAGTGACGAAATTCATCCTCTTCTGTTGGTCTCTTTTTGGCATCTCCATGCTCAACTGGGTCCTTGCTTCCTTTATAGTGTTGCCATTGTATCCCCTGCTGTAAAACCGCGATTCCATTTCTTTTAGTTGTACCTCACGGTTTTCCTCTGATGTGTTATTGCGGACGACTCTCAGCATCTGTGCCTTAGGGATGGCTTTTATGAGTGATCTTGGATGGTAACTAGAAGCGTGTAGCAGTGTGTTCCTATCGGTAGATTTTTTGAATAAGGTGGTACCCAATCTATTGTTTATCTTATAAATTCTTAGATCCAGGAAATCCACTTAATCGTAACTGGAAACTTCCTTCAATTGAACCTGTCCCCCTATTGTGTTCAGGGATTTGACCCACTCACCAAAGGACTCAATCGTGCCTCTCCAGACTACAACGATATCATCAATGTAGCGCTTGTAAAAGCGTACTTGTTGATTGTCATATACCTTGAACACTTTTTCTTCCACATGCTCCATAAATAGGTTTGCAAAAGCAGGTGCCATATTCGAGCCCATGGCTGTTCCCATGAGCTGAAGATAAAATCTCCTTTCGAATTTAAAGTAGTTCAGCTTAAGACATAGAGATAGAAGTTCAACAATAAAGCTGGTAGGGGGACCCACATATGGGCATCTTTCAAGGCAGTTGGTGATTATCTCCATCCCCATTTCGTGCGGTATAATAGTATAAAGGCTTGTGACGTCAAGACTGGCAAGCACGTCTCCTGGCTGTATGTCAGTTATGTCAGTGAGATATGCAATGAGTGTGGAGGAGTCTCTCAGGTATGAGCGCATGTTTACAACCAGTGGTTGTAGCATAGAGTCAACATATTTAGCCAGGGGTTGTAGGAGTGACCCCCGTGCTGAGACAATGGGGCGTCCAGGTGGATGTACCAATTGTTTGTGTATCTTGGGGAGTGTATAGAGAATTGGCCTGACTGGGTTGTCAGTAGTTAGCCATTCCTTGGTGGTTGGGTCTATCCAGTTCATTTGTGCTGCATGTTCAATAACTGAGTCAATCTGTGCTTTATAGGTAATCGTGGGGTCACAAGGTAGGGCTTTGTAGGTTGAGACATCCGCCAGTTGTTTATCTATTTCAGTTTTATAATCTTGATAGTCCTGCAGGACAACCGCACCACCCTTGTCCGCTGGGCGTATGACAATGGTAGAGTCATTTCTAAGGGATTGAACAGCTTCCCAGTCAGTTGTTGTCATATTATTTCTAGTTAGGCCTTGCTCCCTCTGTCTCAATCTTTGTTGGATAAGGCGAGTATAAGTTCTAATACTTGGATTAGTCGTGGGAGGTTCAAATGTGCTTGGTTTCTTGAAGGGGTGTCTGTTTTCTTCCAATCCCTTTCCCTGGAAAAAGTCACCCAATTTCAACTGCCTCTGGAAACGCATACTGTCAATATAAGTAGTGAAGTCATCAGATTTAGTTGTGGGTACAAAGGAGAGGCCCTTCATGAGTACCCGCCTTTCGTTGTCATTCAGGACATGCTGGCTAAGATTGACCGTTACATCCTCCTCCTCCTGCGGGGTAGTGGGGGTCTTCTTCCAAAATCCGCCCCTGCGTGTATGCGGTCTTCGCCCCTTCCCCTGGAGTGGGTGGTAATGCCTAAAAAAGGCTGAGTGCTGTGCTGGTTCTCATTCTCCTGTGGCCGGTCACCCGAGTAGTACAAGATCAAGCATTACCTTACGTGTACCACAAAATTTGTGGTATACATGCTGAATTGCAGCTGTGGCCTATTTTATATAGGTAAAACGTCAGATGACATTAAGAAAAGGATGGCTAACCACAGGAGTGCCATCCGGACGGCAATTGAGAAAGGCAAGAGTGACCAACCGGTGGCCAGACATTTCATGGAGAAGGGTCACTCTGTGGCGGACCTGAGATTTAAACTCATCGATCATGTACCCCCACTGCCTAGGGGAGGTGACAGGGACACCCGTCTCCTACAGAAGGAGGCTGAGTGGATCTTCAAACTGGACACTATACACCCCAGAGGTTTGAACATGGGGATAGACTGGCATTGTTTTTTATGAACTAATCTGTTTACGTTTCTTTTGTATCTGGTTGTATCTTTTTAGGATGATTAATATAGCTTGTACAGTGTCTGATACTATGTATGCATTCTTTTATCCGCAGTGGGTTCATGAGGTCTGGATGCTGATTTGCTCTAGGCTCTGCCCATATTTACCCTTCATGAGGGGTGCCTAATGGGTGAACCCAGACTTAGGTTTTTTCTGTAATTTACACTAGTGGATGGCACTTTTGATGCACACCAAAGTATGGACACATCGCTGAGTGCTGGTGCTATTAGCCTTGCACTATGGAACCCTGTTAGAACTGGTATTTACTGTATCTAGTGGGATGGGGCCTGCCTTAACTATGAATTAATTCACATTAGTTTAGGGGTCTTTGACTTTTATAGCGATCCTTAAAACTCTGGGCCGCCGGCCTCTAGCAAACCTTTAATCATAGCATCAGCCTGAAACATACTGTGGCTGACATACATATTGACTTTGGACCCCTGCCCTCCTATCTCTTAGCAAAACTGTTACTCACACAGGGATAGGGGCTTGTCCCCTACAGCCTATCAGGGCCCTTGCCTTATATCAATATAAATAGACAGTGCCTGGCTGACACGCATGCGCACACATATGGACATCTTTTATGTGACCCTATAAAATGTCAGTTCAGGGGCGATAGGTGGCTTGACTGCATGATTGGTGCTGACAAGTTAGAAATGACAGACGCATTCACCCATCGTATTTTGTATGTCAGACTGAGCATGCTGGGTTGCTATTCGTAATTGGGGACTCCTGTTATCTGGGTATTATGTGTATTTAACTATCTGCTATACCATATCCTGCTTCATATATTACGTGCATGACCCGGACCCTTCCCTCCCTTAGAAGTAGCATGGGGCCCACCCTTATACCATGCCATTATAATAACACTATTTGTCCGGTGTGGGGGCTTTTCCTATCTATCCTATTGGGTACTTAGCTGGGGCATTGGGGGCCGGGCTGCGCCGGGTTGATACGCATGCGCATTACCCTTGTTGTTCCGCTACTAACTGTGCTAGATTCAGTGCGAGGTTGGTCCGATGCTTAACAGGGACTTATGGTATGATTCTCTTTTGATCCCATATCATGTACACAATATAAGTCGTGTTAGACTTAGCGCATGTAATACAGTTACAACGTTTGAGGTTTCTAAATGCCCAGTTTGCTGTTGATAACGTTTATAACATTAATGGTACATATGGCCCTTGACTATGCAGTACGGGTATTATGATTTGGGCATTGTAACTATAAGTGCATTGCGTGAATTGCATTTCAACATGATGTGCTGACTTTTAACTAATCGTTTTTTTCTAATCCTTTTTTCTGTACTTAGCTAATAATATTGTGATATGTCTTTTTATAAAGACACACTGCCACTGGGTTATTAGAATTACTAATATGCAGCATGTGTATTATGTGGTAGGATGATGTGTCGATTTGTTAATTGACCTGATGCTAATTAACCATGATGATTTGGGTTCTTTGATGTGATTGTTGCATTGTTAAATGTATTTACTTTAACAGGTTGTTTGGTTGCTATGGCAACAATTTTTGGCGTTTTTTTGCACTAGGGGGAGGGGTTTATGTATGCTTAAATGTTTGTTTCACTTGTATGTTGTTGGTCTGATGTAGGGGAGCATTCCCCGAAACGTTACCGAATAAACTATTTGTTTTATACTTAAGTCCAGAGAGTGCTGTTTCCTGTTTTGCTACATTTCATCTACTCTAGCACCCTGGCCCTTGGAGAACTGTTTGTGAGAGTGCAACTGACTCTTTTTGCCTATATATATATATATATATATATATATATATACATGTAGTATATATATATATACATATATATATATATATATATATATATATAAGCGAAGTAGAAGGAAGCACTCACTGGACTTCAGTTTAATAGATCCAACATTAATTTATTAGTGACGTTTCGGGACTAGATAGCGTCCCTTCCTCTGACCACCAGAAACTGCAAACAAACTAATAAAGGCCTGTAAAACCCTCCCCATGAAAGGCCACCAATAAGTGGAGGCCATATGCAAACATTTCAAGACTGTACCATTTGACAGACATTGTGATATCATAATAAAAAATATATCATGTGTAAATCCCTTAACTGTATATATAGTGCAATGTGATAAATAAAAAAGTCAAACTCATAGTGTAAAAAAACTACTTCATATAAATAAATGACAAAAATATATCCCTCATTAGATATCACTAATTACAGACACCCCTGGCATAGTGGGAGCCTACATATGGAACATTCCAAAGTCTGACGCATCATTGTGCAAACCACCCCCATTGGAGTTGCCTACATCGTATTCCACACACTGGACATAATATCAAAAAGCCTGTCATCAGGCATAAGAGACACAAAGGATCAATTATCGTTATAAAAGCTCAACCCACAAATCCAGGATCCTATAACACCGGACCATATCCAAGCGAAATAGCCCTGCTGGAGCCGATCACACTGAAGCTCTATCACGCCCCCTCTTAAATAATAGGTAAAAAAAACAGCCCTAGTGTATACCGATAGGCTCACGGAGTCCATATGTTAAAAATAATAACAAACCAAAGTGCTCCCCTGTCTAATCACAGATCGTATAGGCAGCACAATAATTCCAGCCCTAACACATGACAACTGTCGTCAGGCCCCATGGCATCATAAAAATTTCTCATTTATCAAGCATTGATATCGGCATAAGTTACCACCTCCTGTGATGTAAACAACTTTAGTCAAAACACTCATTACGGTCTCAGTGTATGCATAAGAAACCACTGCTCCACTCTATGTGTGATCAAATTTTGAATGGAGAGTCTGATGATACAGCTAACACAACGGATGAAATGGCGCAACTTACTTTTGTGACTACGTATACCACTGATCAACATCTCCTAGCAAAGGCAATTAAAGAAGAATGAAGATTGATCCAGTCAGACCCCTCATTGCCATTTGCACGTTGGGAGGCTCCACGGTTAGCATACAGGAGGGGGTAGAGCTTGAAAGACCATTTGATGAAAGCAGATTTCCGAACACCCACTGAAAAACAAACTTGGTTAAAATGGAAGAATGGCTGTTTCAAATGTTTGGGCTGTGTAACCTGCAATAGTATGCATGCAGGTAGTATGTTCCAACATCCTGAGAAGAGAAAAAAGTACAAAATCAAATATTTCTTGACTTGTACAACTACATATATCATCTACCTTTTGAATTGCCCTTGTGGACAGTTTTATGTGGGCAAGACCATCGATGATGCCCGGACACGGATGGCGAATCATCGGTCAGCCATCAGGGCGGCCCTGAAGAATAACAAAGCAGAACAACCAGTGGCCCAACATTTTTTGGAGAATAAACACACAGTCACAGACCTGCGGTTCCGCATAATCGACCATGTTCCAGTTTTGAACAGAGGAGGCAACAGAGCAAAGATTCTACTTCAGAAAGAAGCAAGATGGATCCATGAACTTGGCTCTCTATCCCCTAGAGGACTTAATGTGTAGTCTGGCTGGCAGTCGTTCCTATGAGATGCCCTGTGATAAATTCAATGCTGGCCCAATATGAGAGTTAACTGTTCTTCCTTTGATGAGAGTACATGTTGCCATTCTTTTTTGTACAGTCTTTGACCTTTTCGTGCTTTTGGGAATTTTTACTTTTTTGGGGAAATTTTTGAAAGCATGAAAACATCTTATTTAGGGTTCTCCATTCCCTTTGGACATTTTTCTTTTGCTTTTTAGGTGGATATATTATATGGCCATTTGTTTTTATTGGGCCCTTTTTTGTGGTCCAACATTTTTTTAATATGTACACTGTCTTTTGTATTGCTCATATTTCACCATTGATTCACTGTTATTTGTGGTTTAGGATGTGTTGTGTCCTGATTCGGACCTTGCCTGGTGGTGGTTGAGCCTGCATTGTGGTGTTTTGTCCCATCTAGTTTTGGATGGGGGGAGTTCATAATGATGGTGTCGTCCTGGTGCTGCATTTGGTTTTTAGATTCCTTTTATAGTAGAGATATATTCTTCTGGATATAATGGAATTGTGTCTGATATAGGAATTATTGGTATTGACACTTTTATCACTATGGGGCACTTTATGAGTTCTGTCTATCTTATTAGTATGTTTTTTTTTTACACTGGATGGGTGCACCTTATGAGTTTCTTTTTATTTTTATAAGTATTGTTTATTTTACACTGGCTGTGTAATTATGAGGAGATTGTTGATTTGTATTGTGATAACTATGTTGGAGGTACGTAGTTAGGGATCACTTTATTAGGTTGAACTGTGTTGCTATGGGATATTGATAGGAAGGATTTCGTGGTAGATTGTAGACATTGTTTATTCTACGGATCTTTTTGACTTTGACACACTGGTTTGTTTTTGGGATTTGATTGGCTGATTCTATTTATTTAGATTTTTGTTTAAATACGGAGTGAGTCTAATGGGGGAGCGATCTTGCTTTCTCCTATTGGTTAGTGCCATGAGGGTGTGTGACGGTTTGACCATTCACAGCACTATGGGCATTTTTAGTTTTGTTTACATGGTGCTCTCATTCATGAGGATGCTAGTAGAACCTTAATAGTAGTATTTGCTCAGCGTGATTAGGTGGCGCTTTTGTGATATTGGTGGTGTCTGAGGCCAGCCATTTGTTATATGGGCTGGTTATATTGTGCTGCTAGTGCGATCAGCAACTACACAGGTGAACTTTTCAGTCTACTATTACTTTATGCCTTATGACATGTATGTGTAGGTCTTCAGCCAATATGCATACACTGAGACCGTAATGAGTGTTTTGACTAAAGTTGTTTACATCACAGGAGGTGGTAACTTATGCCGATATCGAAGCTTGATAAATGAGAAATTTTTATGGTGCCATGGGGCCTGATGACAGTTGTCATGTGTTAGGGCTGGAATTATTGTGCTGCCTATGCGATCTGTGGTTAGACAGGGGAGCACTTTGGTTTGTTATTGTTTTTAACATATGGACTCCGTGAGCCTACCGGTATACACTAGGGCTGTTTTTTTTACCTATTATTTAAGAGGGGGCGTGATAGAGCTTCAGTGTGATCAGCTCCAGCAGGGCTATTTCGCTTGGATATGGTCCGGTGTTATTGGATCCTGAATTTGTGGGTTGAGCTTTTATAACGATAATTGATCCTTTGTGTCTCTTATGCCTGATGACAGGTTTTTTGATATTATGTCCAGTGTGTGGAATACGATGTAGGCAACTCCCATGGGGGTGGTTTGCACAATGATGCGTCAGACTTTGGAATGTTCCATATGTAGGCTCCCACTATGCCAGGGGTGTCTGTAATTAGTGATATCTAATGAGGGATATATTTTTGTCATTTATTTATATGAAGTAGTTTTTTTACACTATGAGTTTGACTTTTTTATTTATCACATTGCACTATATATACACTTAAGGGATTTACACATGATATATTTTTTATTATGATATCACAATGTCTGTCAAATGGTACAGTCTTGAAATGTTTGCACACGGCCTCCACTCATTGGTGGCCTTTCATGGGGAGGGCTTTACAGGCCTTTATTAGTTTGTTTGTTTGCAGTTTCTGGTGGTCAGAGCAAGGGACGCTATCTAGTCCCGAAACGTCACTAATAAATTAATGTTGGATCTATAAAACTGAAGTCCAGTGAGTGCTTCCTTCTACTTCGCTTATGATTTTTCCTACATAGCACCCTGGCAGCTGATGGAAGTTGGTGAGAGTGCACATACCCCTCCTTTTGATGTTTTGGCTGTATATCATGAATGAAACTTTTTGGATCTGCGTCATTGAAATATACATAATTTATAAGTACAATACACAATATTATAAGTAATATTTACAGGCTCGAATGAGCGATCGTAAATCCCGGTATTGCTCATTTTCGCATCTCCTAAGGTCTGAAAACCTCCGGAGACAACTCCAACATGACCTCCTGATCCCTGACACCCTTCTCATGCACCGCATCATCTCATAGACGATGCAGGCACGGTCCTCATGGGCAATCCCTCGCACACCTCCTATCTGCCTAGGGAAGTAACGATCCATCCCATATACCAATATTAGTAATTCACCATCCGTGAAACTCGGTGGTCGCGCCATTTTGTACTAAAAAAAGTAAAATAATTTTTAAGTGGGACACAAATATACCAATTAATGAGAAATCTGATTGGTTATTGAAAGTGGAAACAAATTATTAATATTTGGTTAGCGGATTATAATTATCAAGTCTTCATGACGCTTGCTATGTAATACACAAACATTTTAAACCAATCATATTATATGCGTCACCAATGAATGACTGAATGACAATAAAATAAAATGTATTATTATCTCTGCGTTAACAACGAATAACTTTTATTTATCCACAAAAAAGAGCCTTTTAAATATACATTTGATAATAGGATTATACTTATTGTGGCGTCTTAAGAGTATTGACAAAAAATTATTGATGTGGTCCCTGTCCTCGTGAACAATACCCTTCACTCACACAATCCATGTGAAATAGCGCTCTATCCTGTTGACCAGGATGACCATTTCACTGTCACTAAATATTTGAGATTGCGCCATCTTGAACTCTAAAATCAATCTGAAATATTTGTTAACTGCCACACAACCATCACAATTATAGATCAATTTTATTCTACATATGTGTATATATATATATATATATATAAATCAAGCATCATCAATGCCATCATTATTAATAGGATGTACTCTTTAATTAATATTGTAAAAGTTTAATTGATGATTATCTAATTGTTAACGGCTGATTGTCTACACATTAACTATCTATAAAAGGGAATTGAAAATGGAGTCCATTAAGTCCTACCAAGCTTTGATAAGAGCTGTAGGTCTTCTTGTGATTGTGTTTTCTATAACTTGTGTTGCAACTTTTTTGTACTTTATTTTTGTTTTTTGGATATGTCGTCTGGAAAGACTAAGTCCGGGCAAAATATTCAATTTAATTTTGAGCAGAATAGAGTTTTAGTTACCCTTGTTTTAGAGCATTATGATTTTATATTTGGTTGCAAAGCCCAACAGACCTCGCTCTCCAAAAAACAACAAATTTGGAGAGCTATAGCTGACAGTGTCTCCACCGAAGGCGCTTATGCAAAATCAGTGGAGCACTGTAAGAAAAGATTCTCTGACATCAAGAGAATCTTGAAGGCCAAGCTGGCCAGGGAGAAACAGTCTACTGCACATACTACAGGCGGTGGCACGCCATATACAGCTGAGCTCTCCGAATACAAGACTCAGCTAATGGAGAAGCTGGGGGCAAATATGATGCTCGGAATGGATTTAGTTGGGCATGATACTGATGAGTTGGCAGGTAATGAAAATTCTATTGCATGTGCAGCACCCCTGATGGGCCAAGCTGGCAAGGGAGTAACAGTCTGCACGTACTACAGGTGGTGGCACGCCGTATACAGCTGAGCTCTCTGAATACGAGAAGCTGGGGGCAAATATGATGCTCGGAGTGGATTTGGTTGGGCATGATACTGATGATTTGGCAGGTAATGAAAATTATATTACATGTGCTTTTTATGTCGCAAAATGTTTTAAATAGAAAAATATCTAAATACCCTGGGGGGGTTTGGGATTAGGATATACAATTATGTTAATAATCATGTGTTTTTTCCATGTTTTAATTCTTTCACGCATCTACCAGTGCTGCTGCTGCAGTTACAGCTGCTGCTGCTGCTGCCACTGAAGGTGATGAAACACTACTATTGCCCGTCATTATCCATACTGAATCCTCTCCTCGACCGCCACACAGCCTGATGGAGCAAGCATTGGCTGTTCTACAGGTATGTTTTTTAATGTTAGATTTGTTTTTATTAAAATGCTCTTACTCGTATGATTGTAATTTGATTTTTAACTCTGTATATACACATTTGTTTTATTCAGCTGATGTCCAAAGGGCTTTGGGACACCCTCCAAGATCTACGATCTCTTCCTCAGGTAACAAAAACAAGATCAAACATTAATATTATGTGTGCTCACATTAGCGGGACTGTCAATAACTTCATGTAAATTTTTAAAATGTATTAATGAAGAATATCACAGTCTTAAACACGAATGTTAAATTACATAGATTGTTTATATAATCTATCATTTTATAGCATTTAAAATAGTATGGTCAAATGATGATATTCCTCATTTACATCAAACATGCATTTTATATACACATCATAAAATAGGCCAATAGTTAGATATTTTTTTATATTATTATCTTTATTTTAAAAATAATTTAAAGGGACCTGAAACACAAGCCTTTACTCTGTGTATTGTGATAGAGAATACTATTTTCATCATTTTTAAAGTTGTACTTCTATTACTTAATGTGCATCATTCTCTTGTTATCCTTTGATGGGAGATTTATCTTGTCAAGTTCTGTAGTATCAAAGAACATATAGCAAGAAAATAAGAGGAGCACAGGCAAGGGTAAATGCAGGTAAAAAATATTTATTACTGTTACGCACAAGGGCGCAATATGAGTGAAGAAAAAAAAACACGTTTGTTTAACAACAAGCAAACATGAACATGCACAGTGTGAGGGGGGAAATACAACCACCCCAGGGTTAGAAACTGAACAATTGATCTTACAAGCTGTGGAGTAGCAGGTAGACGTGTTTCAGCATGAAGCCTTACTCATTACCTGAATAAAAAATGTGTAAATTGCTCTATAAAATCTTGATAAAGGCCTCAGGCGGAAACGTGTAGAGATTGCTTACAGTTATCCGATAACCAAGGAACTGAACCCAGCAGGTGAGAGGCTTTTTTGTGTTCGAGCTGGCTAGGGCAGGTACATTGAGCCATATCCCACATACTAGGGACAGACTCTATATGTATAATCCCTGCCCCAGGACACAGTAACCGTTCCAGCCTCAATCGCCAGCTAAGGGTAACACAGACACGAAGTAAAATCCAACAACCCTCTCTGGGAAAGACCTTAAAGACTACAATCCAACACGGATTCAAAATCAAAAGAAGGACAACACGGGAGCATACACGGAGCCACTTCACAACTAAAAGACCGGCCGGTCACATACCTGAATTGAGGAATCCCGAATACGGACATTGTATCAAGGTTTTTAAATAAGAGACATTTTGTCAAAGAACATTAATATAACAACTATCTACGACTGTGATAATCACTTTAAATCTGGAATACCTATGTATGCTTGCAAACACACGGTACTAACACACATATATAGTTAGTATATCGGAAAATTGTATTTGCAACACTATACCAAAATATATCACGAGGGAGATACAAATAAGATCACATGATACATGTGTATTGGAAAAAGTAACCAATTGTTCTGAATATGATGTTCTAAACAAAAGTCTTTTCTTAAACTACAATCGGAGCATAAAACCAGCAGAAAGCTGATATTGTGCAACATTTATATAAGAATATAAATTTTAACGATGTTTTAAACATAGATACAGATGCCGGCATCAATATATTAGATTTTATTGTTTATTGTTTATAAATTTGCGCTAGGATTCTCTTCTGTATAAAAATAAAATATATATATATCTTTTAATACTATACTCCTTTCTTTGATTTCATATTCTATATATATATGGGACACATTAGACATAAGGTATAAGGTCATAACACTTTTATAGTAACTATTTTAGAATCTTAACTACCACGGTCATAAGACCAAGCTAAACCGGATATTACTCCTTAATATACCTAGGTAGATATCTCAACACTTGAGAACCCCAATCAGGGATACCCCCGAATATTGGAAAGTATAGATACAAATCTATCTAAGATTACATACACCCAATTTATCTAACAAGACTCACAGCTGCTTAAGCGCTATCCCATACCCCCTTGTTTTTTTTTCTCTATCTTTGAATCAGGTGATAGTGTTTCGAGGTTACATCACCTTTGGGATTAGCAAAGAGTCTGAGTGTAGAATCTTTGTATCACTCTTACCTTTTAGTACTAATATGTAAAGGTACATGTGGACCACAACTATGGACATTAGTATTAAAAGGTTGTGGATTGGACCTATAAACAGTAATACCATGATAAAGGGGGGCTGTGTGTCTAACAGACCAGAGCTGCTAAGTCTGGAAAATTGGCAGCAGTAAGTGAACATGTAGAAAGAGCTAGAAAATAAAGTGTAGCCTTAAACAATGTATATAAGGTCACAGGGCCCCAGGCACATAACTCTCTCTGGCCAAACTAACATGATGTACTCACGGATAATGGGTATATTTAACATAACCAGGGCTATAATACACCTAATTAGCATATTCAAATACCACCTGATCACATCAGACTATGTTACAATATACCATTCCGTGTCTTAACAGAGAAGGTGAGGGAGATAAAGTTGGAGGTAAAGTGTAAACTCAAAATACTCTCGCAGAGTGAGGGAAGGGAGGCCCAGGGAGGAGTGTCGGTTTACCAAAAATTAATAAGGTCATACTCAGAATTGAGCCCTTCTGGAACCCTCGTCCTCAATTTAAAGATCCAAAAGGCCTCCCTTTCCCCCAATCTGCGGGTCCTGTCCAGCCCTCCCCTAAGTGGAGGGATTTTTTCTATGATGGTCCACGTAAAAGATGTAATATTTTTGGAAAGTGTACCTGAGAAGTGTTGTACTAGTGGTGTGGTAAGTATACCTGCCCTAATATCAGAAAGGTGTTCCTTAATGCGGGTTCTGGCCTCCCTAGTGGTGAGACCTACATATTGGAGGGAACAATCCCTACAGTTAATTACATACACAACATATGTGGATCTACAGTTCAGACAGGACTCTATCCTGAATATCTGACCTGTCATTAGTGAATTGAATTGGTCTCCTGTAACTAGTCTTTCGCATGCTACACACGTACGGTGGTGACAGCGAAAGGTACCCTTGCAGCTCAACCATGAGGAAGCTGGAAGTCCTGTCTTTCTGAGCTTTGTTGGTGCCACTATGTTGCAGATTGTTTTGTTCCTTTTATAGGAATACCTCAAGCCCTTTTCTACTACTTCCTGTAGTTTGTCATCTGCAGACAACATGCTGAAATTCTTTCTTATTATCTGACAGATATCCCTATATTGTCTCGAATACTCTGTCAAAAAGATGACTTTGTCATCTTTGTTGCCCAAGGTATTAGAATTATCTTTCGCCATTTTGGAGGGTTCAAGGAGTCTTTCCCTAGGTATGCCCTTCACTATGTTTCTAGCCTTGGATATAACTGGGCTCTTGTACCCCCTATCTTTCAATCTCCTGGCTAATTCATCCGCTTGTTTGTCGTAGACCCCTGCATCACTACAGTTCCTTTTGAGGCGGATGAACTGTCCTTTGGCTACTCCCTTAAACACCCATTGTGGATGACAGCTCTCCGCATGCAACAAGGAGTTGCCAGAGATGGGTTTACGATAGGTCTCTGAGACAATATGTTGAGCCTGTATGCCTTTCAGAGTCACATCTAGAAAATTGATGGTGCTACACTGTATTTCCAGGGAATCATCATCCAAACTCCCTCTAAATGACTGCAGATCTACGTCGTTGCCTCCCCATATGAATAGGAGGTCGTCTATGAAGCGACCATACCAGATGATTCCAGATTTGTGGGGGTTTCCCTCTCCATAGACGTGGGACAGCTCCCACCAACCCATGAATAGGTTGGCATAGGAGGGGGGCAAATTTAGCCCCCATAGCTGTCCCACGCCTCTGGAGAAAGAATTCCCCCCCAAATTCAAAGTAATTGTGGCTAAGGAGGAAGTTAGTTACTTCAACCACGTAGTCCACAAACCCTGAATACAGTCCATATTGTCTTTCCAGGAAGAAACAAGTTGCCTGTAATCCCTTATCGTGTGGAATGGAAGTATAGAGTGACTTAACATCAGCCGTAAGCCACACATAATGTTGCTTCCATACCACACGTGAGAGGAGATTGAGTACATGTTTGGTATCCGATAGGAAACTCCACAACGCGCTCACCAATGGCTGTAATACCTGATCTAGCCACTCTGACAGGTGCTCCAGTAGGGAACCTATGCCACTGACAATTGGCCTCCCCTGTACATTGTCAACGGACTTGTGGACCTTGGGCAGATGATTAAACGTTGGGATAGCCGGGTTGGACACAATCAAGTAATCACGTGTATTGTGCTCACATTAGCGGGACTGTCAATAACTTCATGTAAATTTTTAAAATGTATTAATGAAGAATATCACAGTTTTAAACACGAATGTTAAATTACATAGATTGTTTATATAATCTATCATTTTATAGCATTTAAAATAGTATGGTCAAATGATGATATTCCTCATTTACATCAAACATGCATTTTATATACACATCCTAAAATAGGCCTATAGTTAGATATTTTTTTATATTATTATCTTTATTTTAAAAATAATTTAAAGGGACCTGAAACACAAGCCTTTACTCTGTGTATTGTGATAGAGAATACTATTTTAATCATTTTTAAAGTTGTACTTCTATTACTTAATGTGCATCATTCTCTTGTTATCCTTTGATGGGAGGTTTATCTTGTCAAGCTCTGTAGTATCAAAGAACATATAGCAAGAAAATAAGAGGAGCACAGGCAAGGGTAAATGCAGGTAACAAATATTTATTACTGTTACGTACAAGGGCGCAATATGATTGAAAAAAAAAAAAAAACACGTTTGTTTAACAACAAGCAAACATGAACATGCACAGTGTGAGGGGGGAAATACAACCACCCCGGGGTTAGAAACTGAACAATTGATCTTACAAGCTGTGGAGTAGCAGGTAGACGCGTTTCAGCATGAAGCCTTACTCATTACCTGAATAAAAAATGTGTAAAGTGCTCTATAAAAGCTTACAGCCCATCCTCCCATTGATTGATAGGGACACTCCCCCTCAAAAATAAGCCAATGGGAAGAATACATGTGAACAGCAGCACCTGTATACAAATACTGTTTAGCAAAGAAGGCACATTGAAAAGGATAAGTATATATAAACATACAATAGTGTGTACATACACTCTAATGATTGAACAAGAAACAATACATAACCAGCTAACAACTGCATTCTAAAACAAATGAATGTAATATAATATGAATCCAGGATCCGCAAATTTTCAGGCGTCCCAGAATGGTCATCAGATTTTCATGCTCACTGTAACACAGAATGATATTCAATTAGTTAGTGTGCTAATAGAATTTGGAACATAAAACCAACACTACTTAGTCACAATGACAATATAAACAAAATGGATAGTGACACCTTAACTGTATTGGTTTCTCTGGAAATTTAAAAGCAGTTAGCGCTGGGACTTATCATGGTACTAATATGTAAAGGTACATGTGGACCACAACTATGGATATTAGCATTAAAAGGTTGTGGATTGGACCTATAAACAGTAATACCATGATAAAGGGGGGCTGTGTGTCTAACAGACCAGAGCTGCTAAGTCTGGAAAATTGGCAGCAGTAAGTGAACATGTAGAAAGAGCTAGAAAATAAAGTGTAGCCTTAAACAATGTATATATAAGGTCACAGGGCCCCAGGCACATAACTCTCTCTGGCCAAACTAACATGATGTACTCACGGATAATGGGTATATTTAACATAACCAGGGCTATAATAGACCTAATTAGCATATTCAAATACCACCTGGTCACATCAGACTATGTTACAATATACCATTCCGTGTCTTAACAGAGAAGGTGAGGGAGATAAAGTTGGAGGTAAAGTGTAAACTCAAAATACTCTTGCAGAGTGAGGGAAGGGAGGCCCAGGGAGGAGTGTCGGTTTACCAAAAATTAATAAGGTCATACTCAGAATTGAGCCCTTCTGGAACCCTCGTCTTCAATTTAAAGATCCAAAAGGCCTCCCTTTCCCCCAATCTGCGGGTCCTGTACAGCCCTCCCCTAAGTGGAGGGATTTTTTCTATGATGGTCCACGTAAAAGATGTAATATTTTTGGAATGTGTACCTGAGAAGTGTTGTACTAGTGGTGTGGTAAGTATACCTGCCCTAATATCAGCAAGGTGTTCCTTAATGCGGGTTCTGGCCTCCTTAGTGGTGAGACCTACATATTGGAGGGAACAATACCTACAGTTAATTACATACACAACATATGTGGATCTACAGTTCAGACAGGACTCTATCCTGAATATCTGACCTGTCATTAGTGAATTGAATTGGTCTCCTGTAACTAGTTTTTCGCATGCTACACACGTACGGTGGTGGCAGCGAAAGGTACCCTTGCAGCTCAACCATGAGGAAGCTGGAAGTCCTGTCTTTCTGAGCTTTGTTGGTGCCACTATGTTGCCGATTGTTTTGTTCCTTTTATAGGAATACCTCAAGCCCTTTTCTACTACTTCCTGTAGTTTGTCATCTGCAGACAGCATGCTGAAATTCTTTCTTATTATCTGACAGATATCCCTATATTGTCTCAAATACTCTGTCAAAAAGATGACTTTGTCATCTTTGTTGCCCAAGGTATTAGAATTATCTTTCGCCATTTTGGAGGGTTCAAGGAGTCTTTCCCTAGGTATGCCCTTCACTATGTTTCTAGCCTTGGATATAACTGGGCTCTTGTACCCCCTATCTTTCAATCTCCTGGCTAATTCATCCGCTTGTTTGTCGTAGACCCCTGCATCACTACAGTTCCTTTTGAGGCGGATGAACTGTCCTTTGGCTACTCCCTTAAACACCCATTGTGGATGACAGCTCTCCGCATGCAACAAGGAGTTGCCAGAGATGGGTTTACGATAGGTCTCTGAGACAATATGTTGAGCCTGTATGACTTTCAGAGTCACATCTAGAAAACTGATGGTGCTACACTGTATTTCCAGGGAATCATCATCCAAACTCCCTATAAATGATCTACGTCATTGCCTCCCCATATGAATAGGAGGTCGTCTATGAAGCGACCATACCAGATGATTCCAGATTTGTGGGGGTTTCCCTCTCCATAGACGTGGGACAGCTCCCACCAACCCATGAATAGGTTGGCATAGGAGGGGGCAAATGTAGCCCCCATAGCTGTCCCACACCTCTGGAGAAAGAATTCCCCCCCAAATTCAAAGTAATTGTGGCTAAGGAGGAAGTTAGTTACTTCAACCACGTAGTCCACAAACCCGGAATACAGTCCATATTGTCTTTCCAGGAAGAAACGAATTGCCTGTAATCCCTTATCGTGTGGAATGGAAGTATAGAGTGACTTAACGTCAGCCGTAAGCAACACATAATGTTGCTTCCATACCACACGTGAGAGGAGATTAAGTACATGTTTGGTATCCGATAGGAAACTCCACAACACGCTCACCAATGGCTGTAATACCTGATCTAGCCACTCTGACAGGTGCTCCAGTAGGGAACCTATGCCACTGACAATTGGCCTCCCCTGTACATTGTCAACGGACTTGTGGACCTTGGGCAGATGATTAAACGTTGGGATAGCCGGGTTGGACACAATCAAGTAATCACGTGTATTGGCATCCAAGTACCCCAATTCCACACCATCATCCACAAGGGAGGCCAACTGCCGCTGGTACACCCTCGTCGGATCACCCGGCAGAGCAGTATATAGTCCATCATAGAAAAAATCCCTCGACTTAGGGGAGGGCTGGACAGGACCCGCAGATTGGGGGAAAGGGAGGCCTTTTGGATCTTTAAATTGAGGACGAGGGTTCCAGAAGGGCTCAATTCTGAGTATGACCTTATTAATTTTTGGTAAACCGACACTCCTCCCTGGGCCTCCCTTCCCTCACTCTGCGAGAGTATTTTGAGTTTACACTTTACCTCCAACTTTATCTCCCTCACCTTCTCTGTTAAGACACGGAATGGTATATTGTAACATAGTCTGATGTGACCAGGTGGTATTTGAATATGCTAATTAGGTCTATTATAGCCCTGGTTATGTTAAATATACCCATTATCCGTGAGTACATCATGTTAGTTTGGCCAGAGAGAGTTATGTGCCTGGGGCCCTGTGACCTTATATACATTGTTTAAGGCTACACTTTATTTTCTAGCTCTTTCTACATGTTCACTTACTGCTGCCAATTTTCCAGACTTAGCAGCTCTGGGCTGTTAGACACACAGCCCCCCTTTATCATGGTATTACTGTTTATAGGTCCAATCCACATCTTTTAATGCTAATGTCCATAGTTGTGGTCCACATGTACCTTTACATATTAGTACCATGATAAGTCCCAGCGCTAACTGCTTTTAAATTTCCAGAGAAACCAATACAGTTAAGGTGTCACTATCCATTTTGTTTATATTGTCATTGTGACTAAGTAGTGTTGGTTTTATGTTCCAAATTCTATTAGCACACTAACTAATTGAATATCATACTGTGTTACAGTGAGCATGAAAATCTGATGACCATTCTGGGACGCCTGAAAATTTGCGGATCCTGGATTCATATTATATTACATTCATTTGTTTTAGAATGCAGTTGTTAGCTGGTTATGTATTGTTTCTTGTTCAACCATTAGAGTATATGTACACACTATTGTATGTTTATATATACTTATCCTTTTCAATGTGCCTTCTTTGCTAAACAGTATTTGTATACAGGTGCTGCTGTTCACATGTATTCTTCCCATTGGCTTATTTTTGAGGGGGAGTGTCCCTATCAATCAATGGGAGGATGGGCTGTAAGCTTTTATAGAGCACTTTACACATTTTTTATTTAGGTAATGAGTAAGGCTTCATGCTGAAACGCGTCTACCTGCTACTCCAAAGCTTATAAGATCAATTGTTCAGTTTCTAACCCCGGGGTGGTTGTATTTCCCCCTCACACTGTGCGTGTTCATGTTTGCTTGTTGTTAAACAAACGTGTTTTTTTTTTTTTCACTCATATTGCGCCCTTGTGCGTAACAGTAATAAATATTTTTTACCTGCATTTACCCTTGCCTGTGCTCCTCTTATTTTCTTGATATATTTGCTAACAGTGACCTTTTCTAGAGTGAGCACAGGTGCCGGGTAGCTAACAGATCCTGACCGCTAAGCATGCACGTCGACAGGGACGTTACAGGAGGAGGAGCTACCCACCGCATCATGAGTGGAGGTTGTTCGGGACACTGCATACAATCCCCGACATGGACAGAGACACTTGATATACAGAGGAGAACGGTATTCTACGGACCGCTCCAGGTCAAGGTCTCATTGGTCCCTTGGTTATCGGAAGGTATGTGCTTTTATGATCCAACATTTTTACAGCTCACTATGGCTTTCTAACCTCTGGGGACACTACCTAATATAAGCGGTAGAAGTGTAGCAATTTTTGCCCTGTTTAGATAGGAGAACCTTATCGGGCATTTATCCTCCAGGCTATTGCATGTAGCCCAATACAGAGTGCACACGAACTGCATGAGAGTTGGGTTCAAAACTGCTTCCAGCAGCCTTGTTGTGTTCACTGGGTTTACCGTATTCAGGGTTACTCTCCCAACTAATTTTTCCTAAATGGTGATTATCAAAGAACACAGGTTATAGATGATGATTGTTGCTGCATATATATATACATATTGTCATTGGCTCACCAATGTGTTCAGTCAGCAACCATTAGTGCGTTGCTGCTCATTCAAGAAAAAATACAGACAGAATGAAACAAATTAGATAATAGAAGTACATTTATTTAAAATATTTAAATTGTATTCTCTAGCTTAATCATGAAAGAACATTTTTAGTTTTCATGTCCCTTTAAACTTAGAATGAATCACAAGTTTGGATCATCACCTGTGTATTGCATAATGATTGTTTGCCTAGATTCCAACACCAATCATCAAGTGATACCTATGTGCTTAACAAAACTCAGAATATCTAAGCCCACATTTTTAAAAATATAAACATAGAATTTTTAATTTTTGCCTTGAGAAAGTACCTTCAAATTGCATGCTCTATCACCAGCATTACCTTTATATTTTGATTTAAATATATTCCTTTAACTTATACAAACATCGGCATTATCGCATAGATAGATGTATATGTATGTGTATATATATATATATATATATATATATATATATATACTGTATATATATATATATATATATATATATATATATATATGTATATATATATATATATATCTATGTTTACATACATGCACATCCATGTGGCTCAGAATAAAATATTCTCAACAGCATTGTCAATACTCAATCTTCTCACAGCACCAGTGGGGGTTGTATTATGTCAGTGATTAAGAAACAGTCTAAAAAGATTTTAAAAATGTTAAATAAAAAAAGTGCTATGTTGAAAATGCTGTTATATGGTGAATACTTAAATACACTTTTGGAAATGATATAGCTTTTATAATAAGTACTTTGTTTTCCAAAATTTATATAGCAACATTTTTAATTCTTTAATCAATTTAAGATAACATTAACTATCAGAATCCTTCATGTTAAAATACAGTTACATTTATAATCTCTATAGGAATCATGGAAGATATATGTTAGCTATCAGATGCCTTTAATCTTTCACTGTACATTATGTTGGATTACATTTTTTAAAATTTTTTAATTCACATTTCTTTAAATATGGAACATGCCCTTAATATTTTGGAGGAGATTGACGGTTGTGTTTGATAGTTGAGAGGTATTGTGGTGGAGGAGGAGGGGTCCCTGGGAGAGACACAACATCTCGAATCACAGGAGCAGGGAATCTCCCAGGGGACATCGGATTTGGAGGCTCTCAGCTGTGCTGCACCTCCTGACCCAGAAGACCCAGCTGCTCTGGAGGCTGGTGACCCTCCTGCACCTGTTGCTCATGCTCCATCAGCTCATGGCCGTGCTGATCCTGGCCACGAACTGCCTCCCATCAATGATGATGAGGCAGTTTGTCAAATGTTACATCTGGCCAGGCAGTATCAGGAGGATCACCATGAGTTGCATGAAGCATTAAGATCATCTGTTGAGCCACAGGGGCAGATTTTAGAGAGGGGCATCATAGTGGATAGGGAAAGATTAGATTTAGAGAGGGAAAGGTTGATAATAGAATCAGCTAGAATAGATTTAGAGAGGGAAAAGATTTGAAAAAAATAGGGTGTTTTAATTTGCTCATTTTATTAGGGTTTTTAATGTGCTCATTTTTTTTATTATGTCTGTCATTATTTCTTTTGCTAATTTGTTTTTTTAATCAAAATATGTAATAAAATATTTTGATTCAGAATAAATGTGTTTGTTCTTACTTTATTCACATATTACAAATGTTACAAATGATTGATGATCAAATTCAATGCATGTGTAAGATATTCTTTACTTTGATTATTAAAAGTTCAATCTACTCCATATAATTTTTTTAAAATTATTTTTTAATATATAATATTGATATTTTGCATAAACAACTCAATTATAATAACTGTTACATGAATCAATAATTATAATTTAATGATTCATAATTAACATGTGATAGTCAAGTAATTTGAAATTTATTTAAATTGTGTAAATTAATTCATTCTCATATTTCATGTTATATGATCTTTTCAAAGAAAAGGAAAGTGAACACCAACAACGAAATTTTAAAATCAAATAGAGCATTTAATATTAATAACATAAAATAAATATATCTATTAATGCATATATTTTTTTATAAAAATTTTAAAAAATGAATTGGTTTTTATAAAATGGAACTCAATAGTTTAAAGTGAAGGTCCATTTTGATGAATAAGTGCCCAGTTTTAATAAACCTATTAAAAACAAGGGCACTTTAATTAATCAAAATTGACATTTCACTGTTTTCTTCAAAAACGTACCTTTTAATCCTGAATACTGCTCCAGCGATTCCCCCGGCTGTCGGTAGCCTCTGCAGATGTCAGAAATGATGAATCAGGCTTCCTCCAATCACAGCTCCCCCCCCCGGGGGATTCTTGGCCTGATGCAATGCTGTGATTAGAGGAAGCCAGATCAGTAAGTTTTTGAAGAAAACAGTGAAATGTCAATTTTGATGAATTAAAGTGCCCTTGACCTCTAGTTATCAACGTGTCTACCTCAAATACGCTGGAATTCCGCAGCGTATTTGTGGCGAGGCTGATTCGCCTTAGTTATCAAGCCCTAGATACCGGCAAAAGTAGAATTTAGTGAGGTAAGCTTCGATCCGCCAGACTCAGTCTGACACAGATCGATTCTTACGTCACTCCAGATGTTCCGCACACAAGTGAGGCACTATCTGACTACTTTTGCTAGTTATCAAAAAACTAGCAGGTACGCCTGGCACTTTTCCGGCCCAGCATACCTGGTTTTCAAACCGCCGCCCTGGAGGCGGCGGATCCCATAGAAATCAATGGGAGTCTGACCATAGCGAAAGCTCATGTTCGCTGCTGCCAGACATCCCATTGATTCCTATGGGAAACGTCTGCACCTAACACCCTAACATGTACCCCGAGTCTAAACACCCCTAATCTGTCCCCCCCTACACCGCCGCAACTAAATAAAGTGTTTACCCCCTAAACCGCCGCTACCGGAGCCCACCGCAAGCTATACTAAATATGTTAACCCCTAAACCGCCGCTCCCGGTCCCCGCCGCAACTATAATATATGTATTAACTTCTAAACCGCCGCTCCCAGACCCCGCCGCCACCTACATTATACCTATTAACCCCTATCCTGCCCCCCTATACCGTCGCCACCTATAATACAGTTATTAACCCCTATCCTGCCGATCCCGGACCTCGCCGCAACTAAATAAACAGTTTAACCCCTAAACCGCCGCTCCCGGACCCCGCCGCCACCTATATTAAACTTATTAACCCCTAATCTGCCCCCCCTACACCGTCGTCACCTATAATAAGTTTATTAACCCCTATCCTGCTCCCCTACACCGCCGCCACTGTAATAAAATTATTAACCCCTAAACCTAAGTCTAACACTAACCCTAACACCCCCCCTAACTTAAATATTAATTAAATAAATCTAAATAATATTTCTCTTATTAAATAAATTAATCCTATTTAAAACTAAATACTTACCTTTAAAATAAACCCTAATATAGCTACAATATAAATAATAATTATATTGTAGCTATTTTAGGATTTATTTTTATTTTACAGGCAAATTTCAATTTATTTTAACTAGGTACAATAGCTACCTAGTTAAAATAAAGAGAAATTAACCTGTAAAATAAAAACTAACCTAAGTTACAATTACACCTAACACTACACTATACTTAAATAAATTAATCCTATTTAAAACTAAATACTTACCTGTAAAATAAACCCTAAGGCCTAGATTTGGAGTTCGGCGGTAAAAGGGCTGTTAACGCTCCGCGGGTTTTTTTCTGGCCGCACCATAAATTTAACTCTGGTATCGAGAGTCCAAAAAAATGCTGCGTTAGGCTCCAAAAAAGGAGCGTAGAGCATTTTTACCGCAAATGCAACTCTCGATACCAGAGTTGCTTACGGACGCGGCCAGCCTCAAAAACGTGCTCGTGCACGATTCTCCCATAGGAAACAATGGGGCTGTTTGAGCTGAAAAAAAACCTAACACCTGCAAAAAAGCCGCGTTCAGCTCCTAACGCAGCCCCATTGTTTCCTATGGGGAAACTCTTCCTATGTCTGCACCTAACACTCTAACATGTACCCCGAGTCTAAACACCCCTAACCTTACACTTATTAACCCCTATTCTGCCGCCCCCGCTATCGCTGACCCCTGCATTACACTTTTAACCCCTAATCTGCCGCTCCGTAAACCGCCGCCACCTACGTTATCCCTATGTACCCCTAATCTGCTGCCCTAACATCGCCGACCCCTATGTTATATTTATTAACCCCTAATCTGCCCCCCACAACGTCGCCGACACCTACCTACACTTATTAACCCCTAATCTGCCGAGCGGACCTGAGCGCTACTATAATAAATGTATTAACCCCTAATCCGCCTCACTAACCCTATCATAAATAGTATTAACCCCTAATCTGCCCTCCCTAACATCGCCGACACCTACCTTCAATTATTAACCCCTAATCTGCCGACCGGAGCTCACCGCTATTCTAATAAATGGATTAACCCCTAAAGCTAAGTCTAACCCTAACACTAACACCCCCCTAACTTAAATATAATTTACATCTAACGAAATAAATTAACTCTTATTAAATAACTTATTCCTATTTAAAGCTAAATACTTACCTGTAAAATAAATCCTAATATAGCTACAATATAAATTACATTTATATTATAGCTATTTTAGGATTAATATTTATTTTACAGGCAACTTTGTAATTATTTTAACCAGGTACAATAGCTATTAAATAGTTAAGAACTATTTAATAGTTACCTAGTTAAAATAATAACAAATTTACCTGTAAAATAAATCCTAACCTAAGATATAATTAAACCTAACACTACCCTATCAATAAAATAATTAAATAAACTACCTACAATTACCTACAATTAACCTAACACTACACTATCAATACATTAAATAAACACAATTGCTACAAATAAATACAATTAAATAAACTATCTAAAGTACAAAAAATAAAAAAGAACTAAGTTACAGAAAATAAAAAAATATTTACAAACATAAGAAAAATATTACAACAATTTTAAACTAATTACACCTACTCTAAGCCCCCTAATAAAATAACAAAGCCCCCCAAAATAAAAAATTCCCTACCCTATTCTACAATACAAAAATTACAAGCTCTTTTACCTTACCAGCCCTGAACAGGGCCCTTTGCGGGGCATGCCCCAAGAAGTTCAGCTCTTTTGCCTGTAAAAAAAAACATACAATACCCCCCCCCCAACATTACAACCCACCACCCACATACCCCTAATCTAACCCAAACCCCCCTTAAATAAACCTAACACTAAGCCCCTGAAGATCTTCCTACCTTGTCTTCACCTCACCAGGTATCACCGATCCGTCCTGGCTCCAAGATCTTCATCCAACCCAAGCGGGGGTCGGCGATCCATAATCCGGTGCTCCAAAGTCTTCCTCCTATCCGGCAAGAAGAGGACATCCGGACCGGCAAACATCTTCTCCAAGCGGCATCTTCTATGTTCTTCCATCCGATGACGACCGGCTCCATCTTGAAGACCTCCAGCGCGGATCCATCCTCTTCTTCCGACGACTAGACGACGAATGACGGTTCCTTTAAGGGACGTCATCCAAGATGGCGTCCCTCGAATTCGGATTGGCTGATAGGATTCTATCAGCCAATCGGAATTAAGGTAGGAATTTTCTGATTGGCTGATGGAATCAGCCAATCAGAATCAAGTTCAATCCGATTGGCCGATCCCATCAGCCAATCAGATTGAGCTCGCATTCTATTGGCTGATTGGAACAGCCAATAGAATGCGAGCTCAATCTGATTGGCTGATTGGATCAGCCAATCGGATTGAACTTGATTCTGATTGGCTGATTCCATCAGCCAATCAGAAAATTCCTACCTTAATTCCGATTGGCTGATAGAATCCTATCAGCCAATCCGAATTCGAGGGACGCCATCTTGGATGACGTCCCTTAAAGGAACCGTCATTCGTCGTCTAGTCGTCGGAAGAAGAGGATGGATCCGCGCTGGAGGTCTTCAAGATGGAGCCGGTCGTCATCGGATGGAAGAACATAGAAGATGCCGCTTGGAGAAGATGTTTGCCGGTCCGGATGTCCTCTTCTTGCCGGATAGGAGGAAGACTTTGGAGCACCGGATTATGGATCGCCGACCCCCGCTTGGGTTGGATGAAGATCTTGGAGCCAGGACGGATCGGTGATACCTGGTGAGGTGAAGACAAGGTAGGAAGATCTTCAGGGGCTTAGTGTTAGGTTTATTTAAGGGGGGTTTGGGTTAGATTAGGGGTATGTGGGTGGTGGGTTGTAATGTTGGGGGGGGGGTATTGTATGTTTTTTTTTACAGGCAAAAGAGCTGAACTTCTTGGGGCATGCCCCGCAAAGGGCCCTGTTCAGGGCTGGTAAGGTAAAAGAGCTTGTAATTTTTGTATTTTAGAATAGGGTAGGGAATTTTTTATTTTGGGGGGCTTTGTTATTTTATTAGGGGGCTTAGAGTAGGTGTAATTAGTTTAAAATTGTTGTAATATTTTTCTTATGTTTGTAAATATTTTTTTATTTTCTGTAACTTAGTTCTTTTTTATTTTTTGTACTTTAGATAGTTTATTTAATTGTATTTATTTGTAGCAATTGTGTTTATTTAATTTATTGATAGTGTAGTGTTAGGTTAATTGTAGGTAATTGTAGGTATTTTATTTAATTAATTTAATGATAGTGTAGTGTTAGGTTTAATTATAACTTAGGTTAGGATTTATTTTACAGGTAATTTTGTTATTATTTTAACTAGGTAGCTATTAAATAGTTCTTAACTATTTAATAGCTATTGTACCTGGTTAAAATAATTACAAAGTTGCCTGTAAAATAAATATTAATCCTAAAATAGCTATAATATAAATGTAATTTATATTGTAGCTATATTAGGATTTATTTTACAGGTAAGTATTTAGCTTTAAATAGGAATAAGTTATTTAATAAGAGTTAATTTATTTCGTTAGATGTAAATTATATTTAAGTTAGGGGGGTGTTAGTGTTAGGGTTAGACTTAGCTTTAGGGGTTAATCCATTTATTAGAATAGCGGTGAGCTCCGGTCGGCAGATTAGGGGTTAATAATTGAAGGTAGGTGTCGGCGATGTTAGGGAGGGCAGATTAGGGGTTAATACTATTTATGATAGGGTTAGTGAGGCGGATTAGGGGTTAATACATTTATTATAGTAGCGCTCAGGTCCGCTCGGCAGATTAGGGGTTAATAAGTGTAGGTAGGTGTCGGCGACGTTGTGGGGGGCAGATTAGGGGTTAATAAATATAACATAGGGGTCGGCGATGTTAGGGCAGCAGATTAGGGGTACATAGGGATAACGTAGGTGGCGGCGATTTGCGGTCGGAAGATTAGGGGTTAATTATTTTAAGTAGCTTGCGGCGACGTTGTGGGGGGCAAGTTAGGGGTTAATAAATATAATATAGGGGTCGGCGGGGTTAGGGGCAGCAGATTAGGGGTACATAAGTATAACGTAGGTGGCGGTCGGCAGATTAGGGGTTAAAAATTTTAATCGAGTGGCGGCGATGTGGGGGGAGCTCGGTTTAGGGGTACATAGGTAGTTTATGGGTGTTAGTGTACTTTAGGGTACAGTAGTTAAGAGCTTTATAAACCGGCGTTAGCCAGAAAGCTCTTAACTACTGACTTTTTTCTGCGGCTGGAGTTTTGTCGTTAGAGCTCTAACGCTCACTGCAGAAACGACTCTAAATACCGGAGTTAGGAAGATCCCATTGAAAAGATAGGATACGCAAATGGCGTAGGGGGATCTGCGGTATGGAAAAGTCGCGGCTGAAAAGTGAGCGTTAGACCCTTACCTACATGACTCTAAATACCGGCGGTAGCCTAAAACCAGCGTTAGGAGCCTCTAACGCTGGTTTTCACGGCTACCGCCGAACTCCAAATCTAGGTCTAAGATAGCTACAATATAATTAATAATTACATTGTAGCTATTTTTGGATTTATATTTATTTTACAGGTAACTGTATTTATTTTAGCTAGTTAGAATAGTTATTAAATAGTTATTAACTATTTAATAATTACCTAGCTAAAATAAATACAAAATTACCTGTAAAATAAATCCTAACCTAAGTTACAATTAAACCTAACACTACACTATCATTAAATTAATAAAATAAATTACCTACAAATAACTACAATTAAATACAATTAAATAAACTAACTAAAGTACAAAAAATAAAAAAGCTAAGTTACAAAAAATAAAAAAAATAAGTTACAAATATTTAAAAAATATTACAACAATTTCAAGCTACTTACACCTAATCTAAACCCCCTAATTAAATAACAAAGCCCCCCAAAATAAAAAAATGCCCTACCCTATTCTAAATTAAAAAGTTCAAAGCTCGGAACAGCCAATAGAATGCGAGCTCAATCTGATTGGCTGATTGGATCAGCCAATCGGATTGAACTTCAATCTGATTGGCTGATTCAATCAGCCAATCAGATTTTTCCTACCTTAATTCCGATTGGCTGATAGAATCCTATCAGCCAATCGGAATTAAAGGGACGCCATCTTGGATGACGTCCCTTAAAGGAATATCCATTCGTCGTTAGTTGTCGGGAAGAAGAGGATGGCTCCGTGTCGGCTCGTCTGAAGATGGCTCCGCTCCGCTCCAGATGGATGAAGATTGAAGATGCCGCATGGATGAAGACTTCTATCGGATGGAAGACTTCTTCAGCGCCGCCTGGATGATGACTTCATCGGATGGAAGAATTCTTCAGCGCCGCCTGGATGATGACTTCTTCCGCTCCGGATCTCCTCTTCGGTTCCATCGGTGGGTCAGCTGGCTGAAGACGACTCAAGGTAGGATGATCTTCAGGGGGGTAGTGTTAGGTTTATTTAAGGGGGGTTTGGGTTAGATTAGGGGTATGTGGGTGGTGGGTTTTAATGTTGAGGGGGGTTGTATTTTTCTTTTACGGGAAAAAGAGCAGAATTCTTTGGGGCATGCCCCGCAAAAGGCCCTTTTAAGGGCTGGTAAGGTAAAAGAGCTTTGAACTTTTTTAATTTAGAATAGGGTAGGGCATTTTTTTATTTTGGGGGGCTTTGTTATTTTATTAGGGGGCTTAGATTAGGTGTAAGTAGCTTAAAATTGTTGTAATATTTTTTTAAATGTTTGTAACTTATTTTTTTATTTTTTGTAACTTAGCTTTTTTTTTATTTTTTGTACTTTAGTTAGTTTATTTAATTGTATTTAATTGTAGTTATTTGTAGGTAATTATTTAATTAATTTAATGATAGTGTAGTGTTAGGTTTAATTGTAACTTAGGTTAGGATTTCTTTTACAGGTACTTTTGTATTTCTTTTAGCTAGGTAGTTATTAAATAGTTAATAACTATTTAATAACTATTCTAACTAGCTAAAATAAATACAAAGTTACCTGTAAAATAAATATAAATCCTTAAATAGCTACAATGTAATTATTAATTACATTGTAGCTATCTTAGGGTTTATTTTACAGGTAAGTATTTAGTTTTAAATAGGATTAATTTATTTAAGTATAGTGTAGTGTTAGGTGTAATTGTAACTTAGGTTAGTTTTTATTTTACAGGTACATTTCTCTTTATTTTAGCTAGGTAGCTATTAAATAGTTAATAACTATTTAATAGCTATTGTACCTAGTTAAAATAAATTGAAAGATGCCTGTAAAATAAAAATAAATCCTAAAATAGCTACAATATAATTATTATTTATATTGTAGCTATATTAGGGTTTATTTTAAAGGTAAGTATTTAGTTTTAATTAGGATTAATTTATTTAATAAGAGAAATATTATTTAGATTTATTTAATTAATATTTAAGTTAGGGGGGTGTTAGGGTTATTGTTAGACTTAGGTTTAGGGGTTAATAATTTTATTACAGTGGTGGCGGTGTAGGGGGGAAGGATAGGGGTTAATACATTTATTATAGGTTGCGGCGGTATAGGGGGGCAGGATATGGGTTAATAAACTTATTATAGGTGGCAACGGTGTAGGGGGGGCAGATTAGGGGTTAATAAGTTTTATATAGGTTGCGGCGGGGTCCGGGAGCGGCAGTTTAGGGGTTAAACTATTTATTTAGTTGCGGCGAGGTCCGGGATCATCAGGATAGGGGTTAATAACTTTATTATAGGTGGCGACGGTATAGGGGGGGCAGGATAGGGGTTACTAGGTATAATGTAAGTGGCGGCGGTGTTCGGGAGCGGCGGTTTAGGGGTTAATACATTTATAAGAGTTGCGGCGGGGTCTAGGAGCGGCGGTTTAGGGGTTAATAACTTTATTGAGTTGCGGGGGGCTCTGGGGGTGCCGGTATAGGGGGTAGAACAGTGTAGTTAGTGTGGGTGCTTAGTTACAGGCTAGCAATAAAGCTGTCAAAAAGCTGAAGAGCAGCGAGATCGGATGAGTGATAACTCTCACAATTCGCTGCTCATCGCCCCGTACTTGGTGCGTGGCTTTTTGACAGCTTTTTTGATAACTTAGGCGAAATTTTGCAGGTCTGCGGCGTCGATGGTAGGTGAGCTTAGGCGGGCATATTGAACCGGCGAAGGCAGGTAAGTAGACACGTTGATAACTACCCCCCCTTGTTTTTAATAGGTTTATTAAAAAACGGGCACTAATTCATCAAAATGGACCTTCACATTAAGAATAAAATGACATTTTATCAGTGGCCTGTCAGAATATGGTTATATAAAAGATAATCACAGAGGTAAAAACTATATCAATCTAACATTGTTGTTAATGGTAAAAAGGGAAATGTGTAATACAAAGAATTACAGATCTTTTATTGAAAATAAATCGGGTGTTGAATGTCACTTTAAGCTCGGACAGGCCTGTGCTCAAGTACATATTGAAAAATCCTCATGAAATTTTGAAATAAACACACATAGAAAATACATAACTCACTCACAATCTCTCAGCTAAAATGAAAAACAATAATTGAAGTGTTAGTTAACACATATAGACAAATGGTACAAGCACAGGTATCTTGTCAAGGTTCTTTCAAAAACCTGTGTCCCCCTAAAACTGCCACACAATTGCCTAGATTACGAGTCTTGCGTTAGCCTTAAAAAGCAGCGTTGAGGGGTCCCAACGCTGCTTTTTAACGCCCGCTGGTATTACGAGTCTGGCAGGTACAGGTGTACTGCTCACTTTTTTTCAGCGATTTTAACATACCGCAAATCCCCTTATGTCAATTGCGTATCCTATCTTCTCAATGGGATTTTCCTAATGCCGGTATTATGATTGTTGGAAAAAGTGAGCGGTACACTGTCTCCTGTCAAGACTCCTATCGCATTTTAAAGTCAGTAGTTAAGAGTTTTATGGGCTAACGTCTTAACATAAAACTCTTAACTAAAGTGCTAAAAAGTACACTAACACCCATAAACTACCTACTAACCCCTAAACCGAGGCCCCCCCCCACATCGCAAACACTTAAATACATTTTTTAACCCCTAATCTGCTGACCGAACATCGCCGCCAATTTATTAAATATATTAACCCCTAAATCGCCGCACTCCCGCCTCGCAAACACTAGTTAAATTTTATTAACCACTAATCTGCCGTCCCTAACATCGCCGACACCTACCTACATTTATTAACCCCTAATCTGCTGCCCCCAACGTCGCCGCCACTATATTAAATGTATTAACCCCTAAATCTAAGTCTAACCCTAACACCCCCTAACTTAAATATAATTTAAATAACTCTAAATAAAAATTACTACAATTAAATAAATTATTCCTATTTAAAACTAAATACTTACCTATAAAATAAACCCTAAGCTAGCTACAATATAACTAATAGTTACATTGTAGCTATCTCAGGGTTTATTTTTATTTGACAGGCAACTTTGTATTTATTTTAACTAGGTACAATAGTTATTATATAGTTATTAACTATTTAATAACTTCCTAGTTAAAATAAGTACAAATTTACCTGTAAAATAAAACCTAACCTAAGTTACAATTACACCTAACACTACACTATAATTAAATTAATTCACTAAATTAACTACAATTAAATACAATTAAATGAAATAAACTAAAGTACGGGAAAAAACCCACTAAATTACAGAAAATAATAAAATAATTACAAGTTTTTTAAACCAATTACACCTAATCTAATCCCCCTAATAAAATAAAAAAAAATAAAAAATAATAAAAATCCCTAACCTATACTAAATTACAAACAGCCCTTTTTGCGGGGCATTGCCCCAAAGTAATAAGCTCTTTTACCTGTAAAAAAAAATACAATACCCCCACAACATTAAAACCCACCACCCACACACCCAACCCTACTCTAAAACCCACCCAATCCCCCCTTAATAAAACCTAACACTAACCCCTTGAAGATCACCCTACTTTGAGACGTCTTCACCAAACCGGGCACAAGTGGTCCTCCAGATGGGCAGAAGTCTTCATCCTATCCGGGCAGAAGAGGACCTCCAGACGGGCAGAAGGTCCTCTTCTGCCCGGATAGGATGAAGACTTCTGCCCATCTGGAGGACCACTTGTGCCCGGTTTGGTGAAGACGTCTCAAAGTAGGGTGATCTTCAAGGGGTTAGTGTTAGGTTTTATTAAGGGGGGATTGGGTGGGTTTTAGAGTAGGGTTCAAGATGGCGTCCCTTGAATTCCAATTGGCTGATAGGATTCTATCAGCCAATCGGAATTAAGGTAGGAAAAATCCTATTGGCTGATGCAATCAGCCAATAGAATTGAGCTCGCATTCTATTGGCTGATTGGAACAGCCAATAGAATGCGAGCTCAATCCTACTGGCTGATTGGATCAGCCAATAGAATTGAACTTCAATTCTATTGGCTGATTGCATCAGCCAATAGGATTTTTCCTACCTTAATTCCGATTGGCTGATAGAATCCTATCAGCCAATTGGAATTCAAGGGACACCATCTTGGATATATTTAAATTAGGGGGGTTGTTAGGGTTAGACTTAGGTTTAGGGGTTAATAACTTTATTATAGTTGCGGCAACGCTGGGGGCGGCAGATTAGGGGTTAATAAATAAAATGTAGGGTTCAGCGATGTTGGGAGCAGCAGATTAGGGGTTAATAAGTATAATGTAGGTGGCGACGGTGTCCGGAGCGGCAGATTAGGGGTTAATAATTTAATGCAGGTGGTGACGATGTCGGGAGTGACAGATTAGGGGTTAATAGTTATAATGTAGGTGTTGGCGATGTTGGGGGCGGCAGATTAGGGGTTAATAAGTGTAAGATTATGGGTGTTTAGACTCGGGGTTCATGTTAGGGTGTTAGGTGTAGACATAAAAGTATTTTCCCATAGGAATCAATGGGCCTACGTTAGAAGCTGAACGCTGCTTTTTTGTAGGTGTTAGGTTTTTTTCAGCCGGCTCAACCCAATTGTTTCCTATGGGGAAATCATGTACGAGAACGTTTAGCCAGCTTACCGCTACCGTAAGCAGCGCTGGTATTGAGGTGAGATGTGGAGCTAAATTTTGCTCAACGCTCACTTTTCTGAGGCTAACACGGCTTGCAGAAAACTCGTAATACCTGCCCTGTCTTAAGTGAGCGGTGAGAAAAAAAGGAGCGTTAGCATCACACAGCCTTACCGACAAAAACTCATAATCTAGCCGAATGTAAGCTCTAAATCCAAAAAACTGTGAAGAAGTGAAGGGTGCATATGTAAGAAAACCTTCTATTTCTCAATATTTATAAGAAAAGAGAGTGCAAAAGAGAGAGATTTTAAGAAAGAGAGAGAGAGATTGTGAGTGAGAGAGACAGAGAGACAGAGACAGACAGACAGAGAGCGAGAGAAACACGTATTCAATTCTAAACCTGTAGTGCATTGCTGCTACTTCAAAAAATGATAGCAATCTAATGATTTTTTTTTTTAATATATTAGTTTAATGTGACAGTGAAACAATAAATAAATAAATAAATGAATATTAAGACATGGTTGTTTTAACTTTATAAAATAATAATTATTAAAAAACTGTGACATGTTCTTTTTGTATTCATAGTTGAAAAAAAAGCCTAAGAAGTTAATATGCAAATTTCTTAGACCTTGAAGACTGCCTGTAATCAGAAATAATTTAGACCACTAGAGGTCATTAGTTAATGTGTTTCATATAGATAACATTGAGCTCATGCACGTTAAGTTATCCAGAAGTTAACAGTGATTGGCTAAAATGCAAGTCTGCCTAAATAACTGAAATAAGGGGTCAGTTTGCAAAAGCCTAGATAGAAATTAAACACATATTACAAAATGTTATTGCTATAACTTTAAAAATAAGAACAGACTCAAGTGTACATTCCAAGAAAATGTATTTCAAGATATTTTATTAAACATGTGTTTCATCAACTTTACATTGAAAAATTGCAACAATCGACAAAATTAACCACTTTCAATCAATGGCAAGACAATTATATACAATATCATTTGGTCGATATTTAAATGACAATATTTGCTCAAACATAATCCAAAATAGATGATCTTTTATATTAAAAATTATACTGTGAAGTAAATATCTAAAAAAAAAAATACTGTATGTTGCACAGTCAACATTATTGGCAAAAAAACGCCTGAATATAGTCTGCTCAAGCTTGGACTCTCAGAGCATCATACTCCTGTAATGGATATATATGTTCACCACATACTCATGGTTATCCAAGCTCTCCAGATCTTTATCAGGGATTGTTAGGGCAATGTTGTGCAACATACAGAAAATTAAAAAAATTAAGGAGACTTTGGATGGGGCGTACTGAAGAACCCCACCAGAGAAGTCCAAGCAGTGGAAACGGCTCTTCAATATGCCAAAGGTGCGCTCAATCACCGATCTGGTGGTGATGTGTGCCTGGTTGTAGCGCACCTCTTCCAGTCTGTAGGGGTTTTTGACGGGTGTGAACAGCCACAGAAGACACAAATTTTCCAGAATCACCTGCATAAACAAAGTAGATCATTGACATTAGCAATCAGAATGATTAAAATATATCATATATATATGTTTGAGTATCTAAGAGATATTTACCTATCAGGATTCTTTCTGGCATTTGGCCCTCCTGGAACCGATGGTAGATGACAGAATTCCGGAGGATGAAGGAATCGTGGTTGCAGCCAGGAAGTCCGGAGCATACGCTCATAATCCTCAACCTGGCGTCAAAGATGACCTGGATGTTCAGCGAGTGGTTGTGTTTCCTGTCCTGGTATGGCTCCTCTGTACCCCTGGGAGGCTGCACCAATACATGCATGCAATCTATGGCCCTCAATACCCTTGGCAATCCAGCCCTTACATAGAACTGGAGCTTGACAGCATTCCACTCCTCAGGTGTATTTGGGAAGTGGACATGATGGACTAGGCATTGATGCAAAGCATTCAGGACAACCTTCAGATGACATGAGAAGGTTGCCTGGCTCATACCTATGCCTAGAGATGCCACAGCCTGGAATGATCCAGTTGCTAAGAAATAGAGGACCAATAACAATTTCACCATCCCAGGGATTGCCTTAGTTCTTTCAGTGAGTGGCTCGAGAGAGTCCTTGATTTTGACATAGAGCCTTTCAATAGAGGCCCTATCTAGTTGAAATCTACGGATCACCTCTCGGTCACTGAGGGCATGAAGAGCAACCCTAGGCAGGAACACCCTCGGCACCTGCTGGAGTCTTCGTTGTCGCACCGCAGCCATCAACAATCGTCTTTCCCTGCGTCTCCTTAAGAATAGGACAAACTGTAAAGCATTTAGGCTGTCCATGCTCAAAATAATAATGAAATAAAGTGATTGAAGAGCTCCTTTTATAATGCCAAGTTCGACAGCTGTGAATGATTTCAGTAATTGAATAAATGATGCGCCACACATTACCTAACAAATGACTTGCACAATTTGATTATTCTCGCATCATTTTACGAGCAATTAATTAAATATTTATTCAAGATTTTCAGATTTTCTGTATTATTACGAGCACAATGGTGTGTCAAAATCAATGTCTGCTTAGGTCATCCAGGTGAGTTTAGAAATACAGGTGTATTGTTTGTGCAATTAACTAAATTAATTATGAAAATCACATGAGTATTTAGCTAAACTTTAAAGCATATTTCAGATTTTCTGTGTTTGGATGGCAGCATTGTGAAGGTTAAAAAGGCCAGTGATTACTGTGTTTTTAAGATAACATTAAAGAACAATGTGGTGTATTAACATTTTCAAACCAAAGTATTTAGCTATAGTTTAAAGCATATTTCAGATTTTCTGTGTTTGGAAGGCCGCATTGTGGAGGTTAAAAAGGTCATGGATTACTCTGTTTTTGAGATAACATATTAAAGAACAATGTGGTGTATATATATTTGCAAACCTAAGTTACAAAAAGAATGCAATGTCGAACATTATCGCCTAGATTTAGAGTTTTGCGGCCAAAGGGGTGCGTTAGCTACGCGTGTTTTTTTTCTAGCGCTGCTTCCAAACAACGCTGGTATTGAGAGTTCACTGAAGGGCTGCGTTAGGCTCCAAAATGGGAGCGCAAAGGCATATTTACCGCCACTTCAACTCTCAATACCAGCGTTGCTTACGGTAGCGGCTAGCTGGAAAAACGTGCTTGTGCATGATTCCCCCATAGGAAACAATGGGGCAGTTTGGGCTGAAAAAAAACCTAACACCTGCAAAAAAGCAGCGTTAAGCTCCCAACACAGCCCCATTGTTTCCTATGGGGAAACAGTTTCTAAGTCTGCACCTAACACCCTAACATGAACCCCGAGTCTAAACACCCCTAACCTTACACTTATTAACCCCTAATCTGCCGCCCCCGCTATCGCTGACCTCTGCATTTTATTATTAACCCCTAATCTGCCTCTCCGGACACCGCCGCAACCTACATTATACCTATGTTCCCCTAATCTGCTGCCCACAACATCGCCGACACCTATATTATATTTATTAACCCCTAATCTGCCCCCCCCAACATCGCCGCTACCTTACCTACACTTATTAACCCCTAATCTGCTGCTCTGGACACCGCCGCAACCTACATTATACCTATGTACCCCTAATCTGCTGCCCACAACATCGCCGACACCTATATTATATTTATTACCCCCTAATCTGCCCCCCCAACGTCGCCCCTACCTTACCTACACTTATTAACCCCTAATCTGCCGACCGGACCTCGCCGCCACTATAATAAATGTATTAACCCCTAAACCGCCGCACTTCCGCCTCAAAAACCATATAATAAATAGTATTAACCACTAATCTGCCCTCCCTAACATCGCAGACACCTAACTTCAAGTATTAACCCCTAATCTGCCGACCGGACCTCGCCGCTACCCTAATAAATGTATTAACCCCTAAAGCTAAGTCTAACCCTAACCCTAACACCCCCCTAAGTTAAATATAATTTTAATCTAACTAAATAAATTAAATATTATTAACTAAAGTCTTCCTATTTAAAGCAAATACTTACCTGTAAAATAAACCCTAATATAGCTACAATATAACGAATAATTATATTGTAGCTATTTTAGGATTTATATTTATTTTACAGGCAACTTTGTATTTATTTTAACTAGGTACAATAGCTATTAAATAGTTATTAACTATTTAATAGCTACCTAGTTAAAATAATTACAAAATTACTTGTAAAATAAATCCTAACCTAAGTTACAATTAAACCTAACACTACACTATCAATAAATAAATTAAATAAATTAACTACAAGTACCTACAATTACCTACAATTAAATAAACTAAACTAAATTACAAAAAAAACCCACTAAATTACAAAAAATAAAAAAAGATTACAAGAATTTTAAGCCAATTACACCTACTCTAAGCCCCCTAATAAAATAACAAAGCCCCCCAAAATAAAAAAATTCCCTACCCTAATGTAAATTAAAAAAGTTAACAGCTCTATTACCTTACCAGCCCTTAAAAGGGCTTTTTGCGGGGCATGCCCCAAAGAAATCAGCTCTTTTGCCTGTAAAAAAAACACAATACCACCCCCCCAACATTACAACCCACCACCCACATACCCCTACTCAAACCCAAACCCCCCTTAAATAAACCTAACACTACCCCCCTGAAGATCTCCCTACCTTGAGTCGTCTTCACTCAGCCGAGCACCGATGGACCAAAAGAAGACATCCGGAACGGCAGAAGTCTTCATCCTATCTGGGCAGAAGAGGACATCCGGACCGGCAGACATCTTCATCCAAGCGGCATCTTCTATCTTCATCCATCCGACGAGGAGCGGCTCCATCTTCAAAACCTCCGGCGCGGAACTTCCTCTTCAACCGACGACTACCGACAAATGAAGGTTCCTTTAAGTGACATCATCCAAGATGGCGTCCCTCGAATTCCGATTGGCTGATAGGATTCTATCAGCCAATCAGAATTAAGGTAGGAAAAATCCGATTGGCTGATTGAATCAGCCAATCAGATTCAAGTTCAATCGGATTGGCTGATCCAATCAGCCAATCAGATTGAGCTCGCATTCTATTCAATCAGATTTTTCCTACCTTAAATCCGATTGGCTGATAGAATCCTATCAGCCAATCGGAATTCGAGGGACGTCATCTTGGATGATGTCACTTAAAGGAACCTTCATTCGTCGGTAGTCGTCGGTAGAAGAGGATGTTCCACGCCGGAGGTCTTGAAGATGGAGCCGCTCCTCGTCGGATGGATGAAGATAGAAGGTGATCGGCTGAGTGAAGACCACTCAAGGTAAAATTTTTCAGGGGGGTAGTGTTAGGTTTATTTAAGGGGGGTTTGGGTTAGAGTAGGGTATGTGGGTGGTGGGTTGTAATGTTGGGGGGTGGTATTCTGTTTTTTTTTTACAGGCAAAAGAGCTGATTTCTTTGGGGCATGCCCCGCAAAAAGCCCTTTTTTTGGGGGGGCTTTGTTATTTTATTAGGGGGCTTAGAGTAGGTGTAATTAGCTTAAAATTCTTGTAATCTTTTTTTATTTTTTGTAATTTAGTGTTTGTTTTTTTGTAATTTAGTTTAGTTTATTTAATTGTAGGTAATTGTAGGTACTTGTAGTTAATTTATTTAATTTATTTATTGATAGTGTAGTGTTAGGTTTAATTGTAACTTAGGTTAGGATTTATTTTACAGGTAATTTTGTAATTATTTTAACTAGGTAGCTATTACATAGTTAATAACTATTTAATAGCTATTGTACCTAGTTAAAATAAATACAAAGTTGCCTGTAAAATAAATATAAATCCTAAAATAGCTACAATATAATTATTCGTTATATTGTAGCTATATTAGGGTTTATTTTACAGGTAAGTATTTAGCTTTAAATAGGAATACTTTAGTTAATAATATTTAATTTATTCCGTTAGATTAAAATTATATTTAACTTAGGGGGGGTGTTAGGGTTAGGGTTAGACTTAGCTTTAGGGGTTAATACATTTATTAGAGTAGTGGCGAGGTCCAGTCGGCAGATTAGGGGTTAATACTTGAAGTTAGGTGTTGGCGATGTTAGGGAGGGCAGATTAGGGGTTAATACTATTATATATTATTATAGGGTTTTTGAGGCGGGAGTGAGGCGGTTTAGGGGGTTAATACATTTATTAGAGTAGCGGCGAGGTCCAGATGGCAGATTAGGGGTTAATAAGTGTAGGTAGGTAGCGGCGACATTGGGGGGGCAGATTAGAGGTTAATAAATATTATGTAGGTGTTGGCGATGTTAGGGGCAGCAGATTAGGGGTACATAGGGATAATGTAGGTGGCGGCGGTGTGCGGTCGGCAGATTAGGGGTTAAAAAATTTTATTAGAGTGGCGGCAATGTGGGGGGACCTCGGTTTAGGGGTACATATGTAGTTTATGGGTGTTAGTGTACTTTAGAACACAGTAGTTAAGAGCTTTATAAAACAGCGTTAGCCCAGAAAGCTCTTAACTACTGACTTTTTCCTGCGGATGGAGTCTTGTCGGTAGAGGGTCTATCGCTCACTTCAGCCAAGACTCTAAATACCGGCGTTAGGAAGATCCCATTGAAAAGATAGGCTACGCAATTGGCGTAAGGGGATCTGCGGTATGGAAAAGTCGCGGCTTGAAAGTGAGCGTTAGACCCTTTCCTGGCTGACTCTAAATACCAGCGGGCGGTAAAAAGCAGCGTTAGGAGTCCTTAATGCTGCTTTTGACGGCTAACGCAGAACTCTAAATCTAAGAGTATGATATTAAATATTTTTTTATATTCTTTATGTGATTCATAATGCCATTTTAAATTAATTTCAATGTATTTTGCAAGTGCAAAGTAAAACAGTTCCATGAACTTGAGCAAAATACATATAAATAACTTTAAAATGGCATTCTATTTCCAAAAAAGCATAGCAACAGAATGAAAACAGTGACAATATTGATTTTAAAAACTAATATGAGTGGCTGACCTTTTAAGCCACCACAACGCTGCCATAGAAACAGAAAATCAGAGTTCAGATTTCATCCCTATATAAATACGCATGTGTTGTGCATAAATAATTGATAGCATAATTTCTGTGCACTTTTTTCAATATCTTGCTATCCTTTGTATGAATGTAGTTTCTTTTTAAAATCTTTTTAATTTCTTTGCACTGCTCTCATTCTCTTGCTATCATTTTTTGTGTGAATTTTATTTTCTCTAAAAAATCATTAAACTTTCTGTGCACTGTTTTCATTCTCTTGCTATCCTTTGTGTGAATTTGATTTTCTTTTAAAAATCTTTTTAATTTCTTTGCACTGCTTTCATTCTCTTGCTATCCTTTGTTAAATCTTTTGATGAACATTGAATTACAGGTAGGGAATGCTATTTAATAACTTTTTTGTGTTGCTAAAAAAATTTCATAGCCTATATACAACAGTAATACACATGGTGAAAAGAGTTATAATATATATATATATATATATATATATATATATATATATATACATTTTCAATTTTTTAAATTATTTCTCTATATATTGCACTAAATGTGTAGCAAGAATATTGATTAATTTATAAAAGGGTATACATATTTAATAATGTTTTAAATTGAGTTTTATTAGGTGATATGCTTCACTCTCTCGCAGCATCGAACATCAGATTTCAGTGTTTTCCGATTCCAATTGACTTCTATAGCATCCGCGACCTCAAGGGTGGCGGATTGAAAACTAGGTATACTGTGTCAGATAAGACGCGGGTGTAACTATTCATTTTTTGATAACTTCTTGTCAGCTTCAAATTGTGTCGAATAGGAGGGCAAATACACAGAATTACGGTTAAATTCAACTGCATCGATTTGCGTCGAATTGAGATCTGCGAATCGTATGTTACGTCACAAAATTCTAATTATTCCGATCTTGATGCTTTGATAGCTACGGCGCATCAATCTCGCGACAACTACAACGTGGAATTCAAGCGCATTTTCAGTTGATGGTTTCAATATGGCCTTTTTGACATAATTACAAGTATTCCGATTTGGAATAATTAAGACAATTTTTAATAATTCTCTTATTTTGTGCATGTGCAATATACTCTATAATGGCCACAAGCACAATTTTAGAGGTGTAGCTGTATACAGTATCTGCCGACCGGACCTCACCGCTACTCTAATAAATTTATTAACCCCTAAAGCTAAGTCTAACCCTAACACTAACACCCCCTAAGTTAAATATAATTTTTATCTAACGAGATAAATTATTTCTTATTAAATAAATTATTCCTATTTAAAGCTGAATACTTACCTGTAAAATAAACCCTAATATAGCTACAATATAAAATATAATTATATTGTAGCTATTTTAGGATTAATATTTATTTTACAGGCAACTTTGTATTTATTTTAACCAGGTACAATAGCTATTAAATAGTTAATTACTATTTAACAGCTACCTAGTTAAAATAATTACAAAATTACCTGTAAAATAAATCCTAACCTAAGTTACAATTAAACCTAACACTACACTATCAATAAATTAATTACATACAAATACCTACAAATAAATACAATTAAATAAACTAACTAAAGTACAAAAAATAAAAAAGAACTAAGTTACAAAAAATAAAAAAATAATTTACAAACATTATAAAAATATTACAAAAATTTTAAGCTAATTACCCCTACTCTAAGCCCCCTAATAAAATAACAAAGCCCCCCAAAATAAAAAAAATGCCCTACCCTATTCTAAAATAAAAATTGAAAAGCTCTTTTACCTTACCAGCCCTTAAAAGGGCCTTTTGCGGGGCATGCCCCAAAGAATTCTGCTCTTTTGCCTGTAAAAAAAAACATACAATACACCCCCCCCAACATTACAACCCACCACCCACATAACCCTAATCTAACCCAAACCCCCCTTAAATAAACCTAACATTAAGCCCCTGAAGATCTCCCTACCTTGTCTTCACCACGCCGGGTATCACCGATCCGTCCAGAAGAGGGTCCGAAGTCTTCATCCAAGCCCAAGTGGGGGCTGAAGAGGTCCATCATCCGGCTGAAGTCTTGATCCAAACGGGGGCTGAAGAGGTCCATCATCCGGCTGAAGTCTTGATCCAAGCGGGGCTGAAGAGGTCCATCATCTGGCTGAAGTCTTCTATCAAGCAGCATCTTCAATCTTCTTTCTTCCGGCTCCATCTTCATCCCGCCGACGCGGAACATCCATCCTGGCCGACGACTTCCCGACGAAGGACTGTTCCTTTAAGGGACGTCATCCAAGATGGCGTCCCTCGAATTCCGATTGGCTGATAGGATTCTATCAGCCAATCGGATTTAAGGTAGGAAAATTCTGATTGGCTGATGGAATCAGCCAATCAGATTGAATCGGAAAAGCCAATAGAATGCGAGCTCAATCTGATTGGCTGATTGGATCAGCCAATCGGATTGAACTTGAATCTGATTGGCTGATGGAATTTTCCTACCTTAATTCCGATTGGCTGATAGAATCCTATCAGCCAATCGGAATTAAAGGGACGCCATCTTGGATGACGTCCCTTAAAGGAACCGTCATTCATCGGGAAGTCGTCGGCCAGGATGGATGTTCCGCGTCGGCGGGATGAAGATGGAGCTGGAAGAAAGAAGATTGAAGATGCCGCTTGATAGAAGACTTCAGCTGGATGATGGACCTCTTCAGCCCCGCTTGGATCAAGACTTCAGCCGGATGATGGACCTCTTCAGCCCCCGCTTGGGCTTGGATGAAGACTTCGGACCCTCTTCTGGATGGATCGGTGATACCTGGCGTGGTGAAGACAAGGTAGGGAGATCTTCAGGGGCTTAGTTGGGGGGCTTTGTTATTTTATTAGGGGGCTTAGAGTAGGTGTAATTAGCTTAAAATTGTTGTAATATTTTTATAATGTTTGTAAATTATTTTTTTATTTTTTGTAACTTAGTTCTTTTTTTATTTTTTGTACTTTAGTTAGTTTATTTAATTGTATTTATTTTTAGGTATTTGTATGTAATTAATTTATTGATAGTGTAGTGTTAGGTTTAATTGTAGATAATTGTAGGTATTTTATTTAATTAATTTATTGATAGTGTAGTGTTAGGTTTAATGTTAACTTAGGTTAGGATTTATTTTACAGGTAATTTTGTAATTATTTTAACTAGGTAGCTATTAAATAGTTATTAACTATTTAATAGCTATTGTACCTGGTTAAAATAAATACAAAGTTGCCTGTAAAATAAATATAAATCCTAAAATAGCTACAACTTTAAATAGGAATAATTTATTTAATAAGAAATAATTTATTTTGTTAGATAAAAATTATATTTAACTTAGAGGGGTGTTAGTGTTAGGGTTAGACTTAGCTTTAGGGGTTAATAAATTTATTAGAGTAACATAGACAAAATAAATAATGAAAGTATGTTGAAATTTGTGACGTAACATACGATACCACGATCTCAATCTGACGCAGATAGATGCTTACGTCATTAAAAATGTTCCGAATACACATTTGGCTCTATTTGACACTTTTTCCCATTTATCAAATAGTTAACAGGTACGCTCGCGTCTTTTTCGAAACAGCGTACCTGGTTTTCAATCCGTCACCCTTGAGGCCGCGGGTGCCATAGAAATCAATAGGCGTATGAAAGCAACAAAAGCTTATGTTCAATGCTGCAAGAGAATGAAGCATACCCCATTGATTTCTATGGTAGAAAACAAGTTACGTTTACACCTAACACCTTAACATAAACCTCGAGCCTAAACACCCATAAACTGCCGCCCCCGACATCGCCGCAACCTAAATAAAATGTATAAACCCCTATTCCACTTCTCCCCGACATCACCGCAACCTAAATAAAATGTATTAACCCCTATTCTGCTGCTCCCTTACACCACCGCCACTAAATAAACGTATTAACCCCTAAACCTCTGGCCACCCACATTACCACCACTAACTAAACCTATTAACCCCTAAACCGTCAGTCCCCCACATCGCAAAAACCTAAATTAAGCTATTAACCCCTAAACCTAACAACTCCTTAACTTTAAATTAAAATTACAACATCCCTATCTTAATATAAATTAAAACTTACCTGTAGAATTAAAATAAACTATTTTTTAACTATTAATTAACCTACCCTAACTATCAGCTAGATTACGAGTTTGGGGTTAGCCTTAAAAAGCAGCGTTAAGGGGGCCTAATGCTGCTTTTTAACGCCCGCTGGTATTACAAGTTTGGCAGGTACAGGTGTTCCGCTCCCTTTTCTTCCGCGACTTTTCCATACCGCAAATCCCCTTATGTCAATTGCGTATCATATCTTTTAAATGGGATTTTCCTAACGCCGGTATTACAAGTCTTGGAAGAAGTGAGCGGTACAGCCTCTACCTCCAAGACTCCTACCGCATTTAAAAGTCAGTAGTTAAGAGTTTTATGGGCTAACGCCGGAACATAAAGCTCTTAACTAAAGTGCTACAAAGTACACTAACACCCATAAACTACCTATTAACCCCTAAACCGAGGCCCCCCCACATCGCAAACACTAAAATAAACATTTTTAACCCCTAATCTGCCGACAGGACATTGCCGCCACCTACATTATACCTATGAACCCCTAATCTGCTGCCCCTAACATCGCCGACACCTACATTATAGTTATTAACCCCTAATCTGCCCCCGCAACGTCGCTGCAACTATAATAAATGTATTAACCCCTAAACCGCCGCACTCCCGCCTTGCAAACACTATAAAATTTATTATTAAGCCCTAATCGGCTATCCCTAACATCGCCGCCACCTACCTAACCCTAACCCTAACACCCCCCTAACTTAAATCTATTTTTAATAAATCTAAATAAAATTACTATAATTAAATAAATAATTCCTATTTAAAACTAAATACTTACATATAAAATAAACCCTAATATAGCTACAATATAACTAATAGTTACATTGTAGCTATTTTAGGATTTATTTTTATTTTACAGGCAACTTTGTATTTATTTTAACTAGGAACAATATATTAACTATTTAATAACTACCTAGATAAAATAAATACAAATATACCTGTAAAATAAACCCTAACCTAAGTGACAATTACACCTAACACTACTCTATAATTAAATTAATTACCTAAACTACCTACAATAAATACAATTAAATTAAATAAACTAAATTATGAAGAAAAAAAAACACTTAATTACAGAAAATAAAAAAGAAATTACAATATTTTAAACTCATTACACCTAATCTAATCCCCCTAATAAAATAAAAAAGCCCCCCAAAATAATAAAATTCCCTACCCTACACTAAATTACAAATAGCCCTTAAAAGGGCCTTTTGCGGGGCATTGCCCCAAAGTAATCAGCTCTTTTACCAGCCCTTAAAATGGCTTTTTGCAAAGCATTGCCCCAAAGTAATCAGCTCTTTTACCTGTAAAAAAAAAATACAATACCCCCCCAACATTAAAACCCACCACCCACACACCCCTACTCTAAAACCCACCCAATCCCCCCTTAAAAAACACCTAACACTAACCCCCTGAAGATCACCCTACCTAGAGCCGTCTTCACCCAGCCGGGCCGAGGTCTTCTAGAGGGTCCAAAGTCTTCATCCTATCCAGGCAGGAGGACATCCAGACTGGAAGAAGTCTTCATCCAAGCGGCATCATCTTTCTTCATTCTTCCGAAGTGGAGGGCACCATCTTGAAGACCTCCGATGCAGAACATCCTCCTTGACCGACAACTAGACGATGAATGACGGTTCATTAAAATGACGTCATCCAAGATGGCGTCCCTCGAATTCCGATTGGCTGATAGGATTCTATCAGCCAATCGGAATTAAGGTAGGACAAATCTGATTGGCTGATCCAATCAGCCAATTGGATTGACCTTGCATTCTATTGGCTGATCGGAACAGCCAATAGAATGCGAGGTCAATCCGATTGGCTGATTGGATCAGCCAATTGGATTGAACTTCAATACGATTGGCTGATTGAATCAGCCAATCGGATTTTTCCTACCTTAATTCCGATTGGCTGATAGAATCCTATCAGCCAATCGGAATTCGAGGGACACCATCTTGGATGACGTCATTTAAATGAACCGTCATTCGTCGTCTAGGCGTCGGTCAAGGAGGATGTTCTGCGTCGGAGGTCTTCAAGATGGTGCCGCTCCGCTCCGGAAGGATGAAGAAAGAAGATGCCGCTTGGATGAAGACTTCTTCCGGTCTGGATGTCCTCTTCTGCCCGGATAGGATGAAGACTTCGGACCCTCTGGAGGACCTCTTCTTGCCGGTTTGGTCGAAGACTTCGGCCCTGCTGGGTGAAGACGGCACAAGGTAGGGTGATCTTCAGGGGGTTAGTGTTAGGTTTTTTTAAGGGGGTATTGGGTGGGTTTTAGAGTAGGGGTGTGTGTGTGGGTGGTGGGTTTTAATGTTGGGGGGTATTGTATTTTTTTTACAGGTAAAAGAGCTGATTACTTTGGGGCAATGCCCCGCAAAAAGCCATTTTAAGGGCTGGTAAAAGAGCTGATTACTTTGGGGCAATGCCCCGCAAAAGACCCTTTTAAGGGCTATTTGTAATTTAGTGTAGGGTAGGGAATATTATTATTTTGGGGGGCTTTTTTATTTTATTAGGGGGATTAGATTAGGTGTAATTAGTTTAAAATATTGTCATTTCTTTTTTATTTTCTGTAATTTTGTGGGGTTTTTTTGTAATTTAGTTTATTTAATTTAATTGTATTTAATTGTAGGTAGTTTAGGTAATTAATTTAATTATAGAGTAGTGTTAGGTGTAATTGTAACTTAGGTTAGGGTTTATTTTACAGGTATATTTGTATTTATTTTATCTAGGTCGTTATTAAATAGTTAATAACTATTTAATAACTATTGTGCCTAGTTAAAATAAATACAAAGTTGCCTGTAAAATTAAAATAAATCCTAAAATAGCTACAATGTAACTATTAGTTATATTGTAGCTATATTAGGGTTTATTGTCTCGGTAATTATTTAGTTTTAAATAGGAATAATTTATTTAATTATAGTAATTTTATTTAGATTTATTAAAAATAGATTTAAGTTAGGGGGTGTTAGGGTTAGGGTTAGACTTAGGTTTACGGGTTAATACATTTAATATAGTAGCAGCGACGTTGGGGGCGGCAGATTAGGGGTTAATAATTGTAGGTATGTGGCGGTGATGTTAGGGACAGCAGATTAGGGGTTAATAACAAATTTTATAGTATTTGCGAGGCGGGAGTGTGGCGGTTTAGGGGTTAATACATTTATTATAATGGCGGTGACGTTGGGGGAGCAGATTAGGGGTTAATAACTATAATGTAGGTGTCGATGATGTTAGGGGCAGCAGATTAGGGGTTCATAGGTATAATGTAGGTGGCGGCGGTGTCCGGAGCGGCAGATTAGGGGTTAATAATATAATGCAGGTGGCGAGGATGTCGGGGGCGGCAGATTAGGGGTTAATAAGTGTAAGGTTAGGGGTGTTTAGACTCGGGGTTCATGTTAGGGTGTTAGGTGTAGACTTAGAAAGTATTTTCCCATAGGAAACAATGGGGCTGCGTTAGGAGCTGAACGCTGCTTTTTTGCAGGTGTTAGGTTTTTTTTCAGCCGTCTCAGCCCCATTGTTTCCTATGGGGCGAACATGCACGAGCACGTTTTAGCCAGCTTACCGCTACCGTAAGCAACGCTGGTATTACAGTGAGAAGTGGCGCTAAATTTGCTCATCGCTCACTTTTCTGAGGCTAACGCAGCCATTCAGAAAACTTGTAATACCAGTGTTGTTTAAAGTGAGCACTGGAAAAAAAGGCTCGCTAGCAACGCACGGCTTTACCGACAAAACTTGTAATCTAGCAGTATTATACTACAATTAAATTAAACTACCAATTAAATAAACTAAATTACATATTAAAAAACCTAACCCTACAAAAATTATTTAAATATACTATTAAACATTAATACTACATTACAAAAAAAACAAAACACTAAGGCCTAGATTTGGAGTTCGGCGGTAGCCGTCAAAACCAGCGTTAGAGGCTCCTAACGCTGGTTTTGGGCGCCCGCTGGTATTTGGAGTCAGTGATTAAAGGGTCTAACGCTCACTTTTCAGCCGCGACTTTTCCATACCGCAGATCCCCCTACGCCATTTGCGTAGCCTATCTTTTCAATGGGATCTTTCTAACTCCGGTATTTAGAGTCGTTTCTGCAGTGAGCGTTAGAGCTCTAACGACAAGATTCCAGCCGCAGAAAAAAGTCAGTAGTTAAGAGCTTTCTGGGCTAACGCCGGTTTATAAAGCTCTTAACTACTGTACCCTAAAGTACACTAACACCCATAAACTACCTATGTACCCCTAAACCGAGCTCCCCCCACATCGCCGCCACTCGATTAAAATTTTTAACCCCTAATCTGCCGACCGCCACCTACGTTATACTTATGTACCCCTAATCTGCTGCCCCTAACCCCGCCGACCCCTATATTATATTTCTTAACCCCTAACTTGCCCCCCACAACGTCGCCGCAAGCTACTTAAAATAATTAACCCCTAATCTTCCGACCGCAAATCGCCGCCACCTACGTTATCCCTATGTACCCCTAATCTGCTGCCCCTAACATCGCCGACCCCTATATTATATTTATTAACCCCTAATCTGCCCCCCTCAACGTCGCCGACACCTGCCTACACTTATTAACTCCTAATCTGCCGAGCGGACCTGAGCGCTACTATAATAAAGTTATTAGCCCCTAATCCGCCTCACTAACCCTATCATAAATAGTATTAACCCCTAATCTGCCCTCCCTAACATCGCCGACACCTACCTTCAATTATTAACCCCTAATCTGCCGACCGGAGCTCACCGCTATTCTAATAAATGGATTAACCCCTAAAGCTAAGTCTAACCCTAACACTAACACCCCCCTAAATTAAATATAATTTACATCTAACGAAATTAATTAACTCTTATTAAATAAATTATTCCTATTTAAAGCTAAATACTTACCTGTAAAATAAATCCTAATATAGCTACAATATAAATTATAATTATATTATAGCTATTTTAGGATTAATATTTATTTTACAGGCAACTTTGTATTTATTTTAACCAGGTACAATAGCTATTAAATAGTTAAGAACTATTTAATAGTTACCTAGTTAAAATAATTACAAATTTACCTGTAAAATAAATCCTAACCTAAGATATAATTAAACCTAACACTACCCTATCAATAAAATAATTAAATAAACTACCTACAATTATCTACAATTAAACCTAACACTACACTATCAATAAATTAATTAAACACAATTGCTACAAATAAATACAATTAAATAAACTATCTAAAGTACAAAAAATAAAAAAGAACTAAGTTACAGAAAATAAAAAAATATTTACAAACATAAGAAAAATATTACAACAATTTTAAACTAATTACACCTACTCTAAGCCCCCTATTAAAATAACAAAGCCCCCCAAAATAAAAAATTCCCTACCCTATTCTAAATTAAAAAAGTTACAAGCTCTTTTACCTTACCAGCCCTGAACAGGGCCCTTTGCGGGGCATGCCCCAAGAAGTTCAGCTCTTTTGCCTGTAAAAAAAAACATACAATACCCCCCCCCCCCAACATTACAACCCACCACCCACATACCCCTAATCTAACCCAAACCCCCCTTAAATAAACCTAACACTAAGCCCCTGAAGATCTTCCTACCTTGTCTTCACCATCCAGGTATCACCGATCCGTCCTGGCTCCAAGATCTTCATCCAACCCAAGGGGGGGTTGGCGATCCATAATCCGGTGCTGAAGAGGTCCAGAAGAGGCTCCAAAGTCTTCCTCCTATCCGGCAAGAAGAGGACATCCGGACCGGCAAACATCTTCTCCAAGCGGCATCTTCGATCTTCTTCCATCCGGTGCGGAGCGGGTCCATCTTGAAGCAGGCGACGCGGATCCATCCTCTTCTTCCGATGTCTCCCGACTAATGACGGTTCCTTTAAGGGACGTCATCCAAGATGGCGTCCCTCGAATTCCGATTGGCTGATAGGATTCTATCAGCCAATCGGAATTAAGGTAGGAATTTTCTGATTGGCTGATGGAATCAGCCAATCAGAATCTAGTTCAATCCGATTGGCCGATCCAATCAGCCAATCAGATTGAGCTCGCATTCTATTGGCTGATCGGAACAGCCAATAGAATGCGAGCTCAATCTGATTGGCTGATTGGATCAGCCAATCGGATTGAACTTGATTCTGATTGGCTGATTCCATCAGCCAATCAGAAAATTCCTACCTTAATTCCGATTGGCTGATAGAATCCTATCAGCCAATCGGAATTCGAGGGACGCCATCTTGGATGACGTCCCTTAAAGGAACCGTCATTAGTCGGGAGACATCGGAAGAAGAGGATGGATCCGCGTCGCCTGCTTCAAGATGGACCCGCTCCGCACCGGATGGAAGAAGATCGAAGATGCCGCTTGGAGAAGCTGTTTGCCGGTCCGGATGTCCTCTTCTTGCCGGATAGGAGGAAGACTTTGGAGCCTCTTCTGGACCTCTTCAGCACCGGATTATGGATCGCCAACCCCCCCTTGGGTTGGATGAAGATCTTGGAGCCAGGACGGATCGGTGATACCTGGATGGTGAAGACAAGGTAGGAAGATCTTCAGGGGCTTAGTGTTAGGTTTATTTAAGGGGGGTTTGGGTTAGATTAGGGGTATGTGGGTGGTGGGTTGTAATGTTGGGGGGGGGGGGTATTGTATGTTTTTTTTTACAGGCAAAAGAGCTGAACTTCTTGGGGCATGCCCCGCAAAGGGCCCTGTTCAGGGCTGGTAAGGTAAAAGAGCTTGTAACTTTTTTAATTTAGAATAGGGTAGGGAATTTTTAATTTTGGGGGGCTTTGTTATTTTATTAGGGGGCTTAGAGTAGGTGTAATTAGTTTAAAATTGTTGTAATATTTTTCTTATGTTTGTAAATATTTTTTTATTTTCTGTAACTTAGTTCTTTTTTATTTTTTGTACTTTAGCTAGTTTATTTAATTGTATTTATTTGTAGGAATTGTGTTTAATTAATTTATTGATAGTGTAGTGTTAGGTTAATTGTAGGTAATTGTAGGTAGTTTATTTAATTATTTTATTGATAGGGTAGTGTTAGGTTTAATTATAACTTAGGTTAGGATTTATTTTACAGGTAAATTTGTTATTATTTTAACTAGGTAACTATTAAATAGTTCTTAACTATTTAATAGCTATTGTACCTGGTTAAAATAATTACAAAGTTGCCTGTAAAATAAATATTAATCCTAAAATAGCTATAATATAATTATAATTTATATTGTAGCTATATTAGGATTTATTTTACAGGTAAGTATTTAGCTTTAAATAGGAATAAGTTATTTAATAAGAGTTAATTTATTTCGTTAGATAAAAATTATATTTAACTTAGGGGGGTGTTAGTGTTAGGGTTAGACTTAGCTTTAGGGGTTAATACATTTATTAGAATAGCGGTGAGCTCCGGTCGGCAGATTAGGGGTTAATAATTGAAGGTAGGTGTCGGCGATGTTAGGGAGGGCAGATTAGGGGTTAATACTATTTATGATAGGGTTAGTGAGGCGGATTAGGGGTTAATAACTTTATTATAGTAGCGCTCAGGTCCGCTCGGCAGATTAGGGGTTAATAAGTGTAGGTAGGTGTCGGCGACGTTGTGGGGGGCAGATTAGGGGTTAATAAATATAACATAGGGGTCGGCGATGTTAGGGCAGCAGATTAGGGGTACATAGGGATAACGTAGGTGGCGGCGTTTTACGGAGCGGCAGATTAGGGGTTAAAAGTGTAATGCAGGGGTCAGCGATAGCGGGGGCGGCAGATTAGGGGTTAATAAGTATAAGGCTAGGGGTGTTTAGACTCGGGGTACATGTTAGGGTGTTAGGTGCAGACGTAGGAAGTGTTTCCCATAGGAAACAATGGGGCTGCGTTAGGAGCTGAACGCTGCTTTTTTGCAGGTGTTAGGTTTTTTTTCAGCTCAAACAGTCCCATTGTTTCCTATGGGAGAATCGTGCACGAGCACGTTTTTGAGGCCGGCCGCGTCCGTAAGCAACTCTGGTATCGAGAGTTGCATTTGCGGTAAAAATGCTCTACGCTCCTTTTTTGGAGCCTAACGCAGCATTTGTTTGAACTCTCGATACCAGAGTTAAATTTATGGTGCGGCCAGAAAAAAACCCGCGGAGCGTTAACAGCACTTTTACCGCCGAACTCCAAATCTAGGCCTAAGTTACAAAAAAAAACACTAAATTAAGTAAAAAAATTTTTTTTTATCAAAAATAAAAAAAATTACACCTAATCTAATAGCCTTATCAAAATAAAAAAGCCCCCCAAAATTAAAAAAAACCCTAGCCGGATGGATGAAGATAGAAGATGCCATCTGGATGAAGACTTCTTGCCACCTGGATGAGGACTTCGCCGGCTGGATGAAGATAGAAGATGCCATCTGGATGAAGACTTCTTGCCACATGGATGAGGACTTTGACCGCTGGATGGATCCTTCAAGCGGGACTTCAGGAACTGTAAGTGGATCGTCAAGGGTTAGTGTTAGGCTTTTTTAAGTTTTTTTGGGGTGGGTTTTATTTTTAGACTAGGGTCTGGGCAGTAAAAGAGCTAAATGCCCTTTTAAGGGCAATGCCCATACAAATGCCCTTTTCAGGACAATGGGTAGCTTAGGTTATTTTAGATATTTTTTTTATTTGGGGGGATTGGTTGGGTTGTGGGTTTTACTGTTGAGGGGGGTGTTTGTATTTTTTTTTACAGGTAAAAGAGCTGATATCTTTGGGGCAATGCCCCACAAAAGGCCCTTTTAAGGGCCATTGGTAGTTTATTGTAGGCTAGGGTTTTTTATTTTGGGGGGGGGGGTTTATTTTGATAGGGCTATTAGATTAGGTGTAATTTTTTTATTTTTGATAATTTGTTTTCTTTTCCTCGCAATTTAGTGTTTTTTTTGCAACTTAGTGTTTCTTTTTTTTGTAATATAGTACTTTTAATAATGTTTAATAGTATATTTAAATAATTTTAGTAGGGTTAGGTTTGTTTAATTGTAATTTAGTTTTTTTAATTGGTAGTTTAATTTAATTGTAGTATAATAATTAGGGTAGGTTAATTAATAGATTAAATTAGTTTATTTTAATTCTACAGGTAAGTTTTAATGTATTTGAAGATAGGGATCTTGTATTTTTAATTTAAAGTTAGGGGGTTGTTAGGTTTAGGGGTTAATATCTTAATTTAGGTGTTTGCGATGTGGGGGTCTGAAGGTTTAGGGGTTAAAAGGTTTAGTTAGTGGTGGTGATGTGGGAGACCAGAGGTTTAGGGGTTAATACTTTTATTTAGGTTGCAGTGATGTCGGGGAGCGGCGGGATAGGGGTTAATAACTTTATTTAGGTTGCGGCGATGTCAGGAGCAGCAGGATAGGGGTTAATAACTTTATTTAGGTTGCAGCAATGTCGGGGAGTGGCGGGATAGGGGTTAAACATTTTAGTATAGTGGCGGCGTTTAGTGACATGTTATAAATAAAGTTGGGAAAAACACGAATAGCAGCGTCATTGATGACTGTTAGTTAACAACAGTCCGATGCTCATCGCCCCGTACTTGGTGCACGTGTTTTTTGACGGCTTTTTTATAAATATGGAGATTGTATTGAGATCCGGGGCCGCAATCTTTGGCGATGTTAGTCAAGCGTATTGATGCCGGAGAATGCAACATAGTTGACAGCTTGATAAATATCCCCCAATGTGTTTACTGTACCTTTAAACTTTATTTTCACATGATGCTAATGGAAATGTTGAGGAGGCTGATTTTCTTAAATTCAATTATTTTTGATCTACCTTTTTAATTTTTATTTGATTTTTTTATAGCACAGTCAAAGTTTTTATATTCAGGGGCAGAAAGTTATTATAATGACATAGTATATGTTCATAAATCAAACATTAATTAAATACCATGGAACTTCAGAAATTAAATTATCAAAAAAAAAAAAAATGAAATAATATATTATCTTATATTATTAAAAAATGTGAGTGGTTTAATCTCTAAATGTCCATGTTAATGTTTGATTGGAAACTTAAACTCTGACATTAACATAAGTTTTTGTTGTAAAAATGTATGTGGGAATGACGTGTTTGTTTAATATGTATGTATTATGTGCCACAACGAGTCTAGTGTCTAGCGTAAAATAGTTTAATTCCTCACACAGTAGAATAAATATGTAGGAACAAACATAATCTTAGTATGGTTTTGTACAAGTATCCAATACTGTGCCCCAGGTTCCACAATGATACACAGCTGTACATAATTTGTTTGGCAGTCAGGATGGTGCAGGACTGATTTCTGAGAAGGGATGCAGGACTGGTGTCTGATCTGGTGTAAATGCAGCTCCAAATAAAGTAAAATATGTTGTGATGTCACATCTTTACTAATTACAAAATGTGTATCTATCTATCTATCTATTTATCTATCTATATTTGCAATGCTTTTACATAAATGTAGACCTAAATAATTGGAAGATCAGTTCTACAATAGTGCAATATCTGCTTCATCTATTTGAATTTGTGATATATATAGTTTTTAATTTTCCTTGATTTATCAAAGCTATAAATACATTTATTTACAATAGAGCTTTGAAAGCTATAGCTTGGCTGTAAAATCATTTTAGCAAACTAAACCCATTTTTTTATCCGGGTGAATAAAAAAGGAAAAAACACCTTGGGAAGAGGTGTGGCCTAGAAACGCATTCTGTGAATCCAGTCTGGCTGGACGTTTGTGGAACCATTGGTGCTGTTTTTTACTACATATTGTCCATTGCTGATTTCAGGCTAGATTACGAGTAGAGCACAATCATTAGCGTGAGAAGTGCAAAAGCAATCGTGAGATCACAGTATGTTTTGCACTTGACTCAGTATCAGAAGTAGAACAATGTTATACTTTCTATGGGCACTGCCGAGCACAAAAGTGAACTTGTATTACAAGTTAAAACTGAATGCAAATGCTCAAACGCAATAACAATTTATGGCCAAACTCTTTTTGCGAGCCTAATCTAAAAATTGCACTAAAAAGGCAAGTGATTATAACTCAAAAATGTAGTAACCTCTAGCGAAGTTAACACACAAGCGGGAGCGCTAAATAGCGCTACACTCATAATTTTAGCATTTTATTACAGTGCAAGTATTGTTTTTACTGTTTTATTAATAACTTCTCATTCGCCTAGATTTAGAGTTCTGCGGCCGAAGGGGTGCATTAGCTACGCATCTTTTTTTTCTAGCGCTGCTTCTAAACAACGCTGGTATTGAAAGATCTCTGAAGAGCTGCGTTAGGCTCCAAAAATGGAGCGTAAAAGGCATATTTACCGCCACTTCAACCCTCAATACCAGCATTGCTTACGGTAGCGGCTAGCTGGAAAAACGTGCTTGTGCACGATTCCCCCATAGGAAACAATGGGGCAGTTTGGGCATAAAAAAAGACACCTGCAAAAAAGCAGCGTTAAGCTCCTAACGCAGCCCCATTGTTTCCTATGGGGAAACAGTTTCTAAGTCTGCACCTAACACCCTAACATGAATCCCGAGTCTAAACACCCCTAACCTGACACTTATTAACCCCTAATCTGCCGCCCCTGCTATCGCTGACACCTGCATTACACAATTAACCCCTAATATGCCGCTCCAGACACCGCTGCAACCTACATTATACCTATGTACCCCTGATCTGCTGCCCCTAACATCGCCGACACCTATATTATATTTATTAACCCCTAATCTGCCCCCCCAATGTCGCCGCTACCTTACCTACACTTATTAACCCCTAATCTGCCGACCGGACCTCGCCGCTACTCTAATAAAGTTATTAACCCCTAAACCACTGCACTCCCGCCTCGCAAACCCTATATAGGGGTTAATAAGTGTAGGTAAGGTAGTGGCGACGTTGGGGGGGGCAGTTTAGGGGTTAATAAATATTATGTAGGTGTCAGCGATGTTAGGGGCAGCAGATTAGGGGTTCATAGCGGGATAATGTAGGTGGCGGTGGTGTGCGGTCAGCAGATTAGGTGTTAAACATTTTTATTATAGTGGCGGCGATCTGGGGGGACCTCCGTTTAGGGGTACATAGGTAGTTTATGGGTGTTAGTGTACTTTAGAGCACTGTAGTTAAGAGCTTTATAAACCGGCGTTAGCCCAGAAAGCTCTTAACTACTGACTTTCCATGGGCGGTAGGAGTTTTTTTCGGTAGAGTTGTAACGCTCACTTCAGCCAAGACTCTAAATACCAGCGTTAGGAAGATCCCATTGAAAAGATAGGATACGCAATTGGCGTAAGGGGATCTGCGGTATGGAAAAGTCGCGGCTTTAAAGTGAGCGTTAGACCTTTACCTACATGACTCTAAATACCAGTGGGCGGCCAAAAACAGCGTTAGGACCCCTTAACGCTGCTTTTGACAGCTACCGCAGAACTCTAAATCTAGGCGATTGTTAATATTTAAACCACATTGTCTCCATAAAAATATGTTTTCGTTTGTTTGTTTCTTTTTTAACCTTCCTGGTGTAGTTGATATTCTAAATAGCTCCGGCCTTTTTAAAGAAATAAGAAACATATCTGTGTTTTAATAAGTTTTTTTTTTAAATATTGACTTTATTTAAAGACCTTAAAAGTCATGTCCTGATATGTCTATAAGGAAAAAATTTATATTTTTATATACTGTTTATTTTAAATTAGGTGCAAGTAGTTAAATCGTCTGTGGGACAACATATGTTCATTTTTAACTATTACAATTATTATTATTTTTTTTTTTCATTTTATTATTGGCTACAAAGTTATTAGTGATATTGTGCTGTAGAGAAAGGATTTTTGTATTATACATATGATGTCATTATTTACCACTAATCTTAGTTAATTGCAACATGGAACAAAAACATATTAATATATATCATTACACTTAACCATTTTGATACACTGGCTATAATAATCACCTCCTCACGTATCTTAAAGGAACACTCAATCAAAATTAAACGTTCATTATTCAGATAGAGCATGCCATTTTAAACAACTTTCCAATTTACTTCTATTAACTAAGGCCTAGATTTAGAGTTGGGCAGTAGCCGTCAAAACCAGCGTTAGAGGCTCCTAACGCTGGTTTTAGGCTACCGCCGGTATTTGGAGTCAGTCAGGAAAGGGTCTAACGCTCACTTTGCAGCCGCGACTTTTCCATACCGCAGATCCCCTTACGTCAATTGCGTATCCTATCTTTTCAATGGGATTTCTCTAACTCCGGTATTTAGAGTCGTTTCTGAAGTGAGCGTTAGACATCTAACGACAAAACTCCAGCCGCAGGAAAAAAGTCAGTAGTTAAGAGCTTTCTGGGCTAACGCCGGTTTATAAAGCTCTTTACTACTGTGCTCTAAAGTACACTAACACCCATAAACTACCTATGTACCCCTAAACCGAGGTCCCCCCACATCGCCGCAACTCGATTAAATTTTTTAACCCCTAATCTGCCGACCGCCACCTACGTTATCCTTATGTACCCCTAATCTGCTGCCCCTAACACCGCCGACCCCTGTATTATATTTATTAACCCCTAATCTGCCCCCCTCAACGTCGCCTCCACCTGCCTACACTTATTAACCCCTAATCTGCCGACCGCAAAGAACTGCCACCTACGTTATCCTTATGTACCCCTAATCTGCTGCCCCTAACACCGCCGACCCCTATATTATATTTATTAACCCCTAATCTGCTCCCCACAACGTCGCCTCCACCTGCCTACACTTATTAACCCCTAATCTGCCGACCGGACCTGAGCGCTACTATAATAAAGTTATTAACCCCTAATCCGCCTCACTAACCCTATAATAAATAGTATTAACCCCTAATCTGCCCTCCCTAACATCGCCGACACCTAACTTCAATTATTAACCCCTAATCTGCCGACCGAATCTCGCCGCTATTCTAATAAATGTATTAACCCCTAAAGCTAAGTCTAACCCTAACACTAACACCCCCCTAAGTTAAATATAATTTAAATCTAACGAAATTAATTAACTCTTATTATATAAATTATTCCTATTTAAAGCTAAATACTTACCTGTAAAATAAATCCTAATATAGCTACAATATAAATTATAATTATATTAGAGCTATTTTAGGATTTATATTTATTTTACAGGTAACTTTGTATTTATTTTAACCAGGTACAATAGCTATTAAATAGTTAAGAACTATTTAATAGCTAAAATAGTTAAAATAATTACAAATTTACCTGTAAAAGAAATCCTAACCTAAGTTACAAATAAACCTAACACTAGACTATCAATAAATTAATTAAATAAACTACCTACAATTACCTACAATTAACCTAACACTACACTATCAATAAATTAATTAAATACAATTGCTACAAATAAATACAATTAAATAAACTAGCTAAAGTACAAAAAATAAAAAAGAACTGTTACAAAAAATAAAAAAATATTTACAAACATAAGAAAAATATTACAACAATTTTAAACTAATTACACCTACTCTAAGCCCCCTAATAAAATAACAAAGCCCCCCAAAATAAAAAAATGCCCTACCCTATTCTAAATTACTAAAGTTCAAAGCTCTTTTACCTTACTAGCCCTGAACAGGGCCCTTTGCGGGGCATGCCCCAAGAAATTCAGCTCTTTTGCCTGTAAAAAAAAACATACAATACCCCCCCCCCAACATTACAACCCACCACCCACATACCCCTAATCTAACCCAAACCCCCCTTAAATAAACCTAACACTAAGCCCCTGAAGATCATCCTACCTTGTCTTCACCATACCAGGTTCACCGATCGGTCCAGAAGAGCTCCTCCGATGTCCTGATCCAAGCCCAAGCGGGGGGCTGAAGAGGTCCATGATCCGGCTGAAGTCTTCATCCAAGCGGGCCAGAAGAGGTCTTCCATCCGATTGAAGTCTTCATCCAAGCGGCATCCATCCGGAGCGAAGCGGCAGCATCCTGAAGACCTCCACCGCGGAACATCCATCCTGGCCGACGACTGAACGACGAATGACGGTTCCTTTAAATGACGTCATCCAAGATGGCGTCCCTCGAATTCCGATTGGCTGATAGGATTCTATCAGCCAATCGGAATTAAGGTAGGAATATTCTGATTGGCTGATGGAATCAGCCAATCAGAATCAAGTTCAATCCGATTGGCTGATCCAATCAGCCAATCAGATTGAGCTCGCATTCTATTGGCTGATCGGAACAGCCAATAGAATGCGAGCTCAATCTGATTGGCTGATCGGATCAGCCAATCGGATTGAACTTGATTCTGATTGGCTGATTCCATCAGCCAATCAGAATATTCCTACCTTAATTCCGATTGGCTGATAGAATCCTATCAGCCAATCGGAATTCGAGGGACGCCATCTTGGATGACGTCATTTAAAGGAACCGTCATTCGTCGTTCAGTCGTCGGCCAGGATGGATGTTCCGCGGTGGAGGTCTTCAGGATGCTGCCGCTTCGCTCCGGATGGATGCCGCTTGGATGAAGACTTCAATCGGATGGAAGACCTCTTCTGGCCCGCTTGGATGAAGACTTCAGCCGGATCATGGACCTCTTCAGCCCCCCGCTTGGGCTTGGATCAGGACATCGGAGGAGCTCTTCTGGAACGATCGGTGAACCTGGTATGGTGAAGACAAGGTAGGATGATCTTCAGGGGCTTAGTGTTAGGTTTATTTAAGGGGGGTTTGGGTTAGATTAGGGGTATGTGGGTGGTGGGTTGTAATGTTGGGGGGGGGGTATTGTATGTTTTTTTTTACAGGCAAAAGAGCTGAATTTCTTGGGGCATGCCCCGCAAAGGGCCCTGTTCAGGGCTGGTAAGGTAAAAGAGCTTTGAACTTTAGTAATTTAGAATAGGGTAGGGCATTTTTTTATTTTGGGGGGCTTTGTTATTTTATTAGGGGGCTTAGAGTAGGTGTAATTAGTTTAAAATTGTTGTAATATTTTTCTTATGTTTGTAAATATTTTTTTATTTTTTGTAACTTAGTTCTTTTTTATTTTTTGTACTTTAGCTAGTTTATTTAATTGTATTTATTTGTAGCAATTTTATTTAATTAATTTATTGATAGTGTAGTGTTAGGTTAATTGTAGGTAATTGTAGGTAGTTTATTTAATTAATTTATTGATAGTCTAGTGTTAGGTTTATTTGTAACTTAGGTTAGGATTTCTTTTACAGGTAAATTTGTAATTATTTTAACTATTTTAGCTATTAAATATTTCTTAACTATTTAATAGCTATTGTACCTGGTTAAAATAAATACAAAGTTACCTGTAAAATAAATATAAATCCTAAAATAGCTCTAATATAATTATAATTTATATTGTAGCTATATTAGGATTTATTTTACAGGTAAGTATTTAGCTTTAAATAGGAATAATTTATTTAATAAGAGTTAATTAATTTCGTTAGATTTAAATTATATTTAATTTAGGGGGGTGTTAGTATTAGGGTTAGACTTAGCTTTAGGGGTTAATACATTTATTAGAATAGCGGCGAGATTCGGTTGGCAGATTAGGGGTTAATAATTGAAGTTAGGTGTCGGCGATGTTAGGGAGGGCAGATTAGGGGTTAATACTATTTATGATAGGGTTAGTGAGGCGGGTTAGGGGTTAATAACTTTATTATAGTAGCGCTCAGGTCCGGTCGGCAGATTAGGGGTTAATAAGTGTAGGCAGGTGGAGGCGACGTTGTGGGGGGCAGATTAGGGGTTAATAAATATAATATAGGGGTCGGCGGTGTTAGGGGCAGCAGATTAGGGGTACATAGGGATAATGTAAGTAGCGGCGGTTTACGGAGCGGCAGATTAGGGGTTAATAATAATATGCAGGGGTCAGCGATAGCGGGGGCGGCATATTAGGGGTTAATAAGTGTAAGGTTAGGGGTGTTTAGACTCGGGGTACATGTTGGAGTGTTAAGTGCAGACGTAGGAAGGATTACCGCATAGCAAACAATGGGGCTGCGTTAGGAGCTGAACGCGGCTTTTTTGCAGGTGTTTGGTTTTTTTTCAGCTCAAACAGCCCCATTGTTTCCTATGGGGGAATCGTGCACGAGCACGTTTTTGAGGCTGGCCGCGTCCGTAAGCAACTCTGGTATCGAGAGTTGAAGCTGCGTTAAAAATGCTCTACGCTCCTTTTTTGGAGCCTAACGCAGCCTTTATGTGGACTCTCGATACCAGAGTTATTTTTATGGTGCGGCCAGAAAAAAGCCGGCGTTAGTTTTTCGGATCGTTACCGACAAAACTCCAAATCTAGGCCTGAGTGAATATGAGTCAGCAACCACGTAGTAATCAATTAAATGTAACTAATATAGTAGTAAGTAAGGTAGTTAGAATCACTATAAACCTACTAAAGCCAGACACCTAAGAACCAAACACTGGTACAATCGGTCAAAAGTAGAGGTATATCCTCACAACAATTATTAAATAAAGGTGTAGGTTCGAAAGTAGCCAGCACAACAAACAGAATTAGCTGCAGAGTGTAGTACCCACTGGGAACAATGCACCAGAAAGACTATGTATATATTAATAAAGAAGAGGTATGACCTCTTTGAAATACACTAATAAAGGTGCAGGTTCTGAGGGGTAATGATTTGCAGCAATACAAGTTGTAGTATTAAAGTTCAAATTCGGACCAAACAATGAATCTAAAATAAAACTATATGAGATAATTAATGTGTTGCCAACTCAGGAATAACGCCTGATGCGCATTTCGCCGCTAAACGGATTTGTCAAAGGCTAACCTGAGTTGGGTATGCCCTCCTCCTTAAGTGTAGCTTCAGCTCCAATCAGGGGAAAGCATTAGTACACACCCCTGTATCGGCTTATCAGAGAAGTCGGCTAGTGATTGGATGAGATTGTTGTCAATAAGATGTATATTAACTAAGCGGCCAATCAGTAGACTGTCATTATCGATGTGTAGTGTCTCATTGCGAAAATCTGTAATATTTGTAAGAGATGCCATTGCAAATTGTTCATAAGGAAGTATGTGCTTCAAAAATATCGCACTGAATGTACAATCGTGATAAGTTAATTGCCATGGCTTACATATGTTTGTACACAGGATATTGGTTAGAAGCAAAATTAGCACTTTATGTTTATAAGTTAGTCTTTCAATATCAGACAGTATATTATGATGTATCATTCGTAATGATTGTGTGTTATTTGTACAGTTTATACTAAATGAATCATTCATAGATGAAAATTATATGGAAATTCCAAGATTGGGGAACAGATAAATTTTATTGCAAATCCGCAAATACACATCACAGTTAGATACATTTGTTGTAATGTAAAGAAAATTACGAACATGTAATAACATAACCTGTTATTATCACAATAGAAAAGAGCAGTGTTCTGTGTGTTTAACACTGATATTACAGCATCTTATTTGTAACCTCTTTTGGCAACTTTTTCCTAGGCACCATAGTTTTTGTGTTAGTAAATATCACAGTGCTGTCCCCCCAGTACATACTGATAACTATTCATACAAAAACATTAGCATGCAAAAAAAATTGACTGTGTTTAAATTTAATCAAATGCTTAATAATAATAATAATAATAATAATAATAATAATGATAATATTATAAGGCTCCCCATTTAATTTCTTCAGTATGAAATTAATTATATTAGAAAATGACTGACATGTTAGCTTAAATATATTGAATAAGGATGATTTAAATACAGAAATCAAATAAAAAGTGATTTCATGCATTTACAGTAAAATATTGAAATAACATCTTAATGTTATTTTGTTGACTGGGTCTATATAAAACCTCTTTAGTATCTCTAATTAAACTGTAAAAAAACACAGTGCACAATATATTATCTACAAAAATATATAACACATCTTTCTAGACAGTTTATATACTTGTTTAACAAAATCTGTTGTTAAACAAGTATATACAGTAGTATATCTCATTGTGAAATATGAATTAATTACAGAATAACATAATATATACATTCTTCCTTTTTATGTCTATCTATCTATCTATCTATCTATCTGTCTGTCTGTCTGTCTGCCTATCTGTCTGTCACTCTGTCTGTCAATCTATCTATCTATCTATCTATCTATCCATCTATCGCGATACTATCTATCGCTATACCATAAAGAATACTTTTATTACAATGATGTAAATAGCTATAGAAATTTGTCTCAGTTTAAGAATGTTTGACAACTGTTAAACATATAATTCTTGGTCAACTCTCCAACGGTAAGTCCATTGTATACATTTGAAGATCATACTTTTTCAACATCTCCAACAAAGCATTCTTCTTTGATACAAAATGAAAAGAAAAGGCAGGGATAATTAATTTGTCATAATGCCAGTGATAAAAGCACTTGTGAGGTTTGAACAGCACTCTTTTCTGTCTCTTCTGGGTAGACAAGGGTACAAGTAATATTCTGAGGCTTGATTACTTTTCTTCTGATAGATGTTCCAACATACACAGGATTCTATTACAGGTGGGTAGACCTCATTAACAACTGATTGTCCTTAAAAGTGTATTATGTGTCTTTGATCATGTGTTTTTGTAGAAGCCAGTTCAGAAGGCTGAAGTATCCAGTGTCAGTATTCAAAGTTCAGAGAAACTGAGACTAAAAGTAAAATGATTAAGAAGATTTCAGTCTGTATATCCAATGAAAGTTGACATCATAAGGCTGAAAGAAACAGATTGATCAATAAAAACGTGGTTTGTTTATACATTTGTTATATCTCCTTGCAGAATAAATATTCCAGAAATATCTGGTAGTAGCTCACAATAAACAGCACAATTTTAATGAGTCCGTTTATGACTATTTATTCAGGAAATATGGTTTTGTTTTGTACAGTTCATTCCCAGGGGATATTATGTGTGATATATACAGTAAATGTCTCTGTTTATATTTCTTTCACTGAAAAAGGCAAGTGATTATAACTCAAAAATGTAGTAACCTCTAGCGAATTTAACGCACAAGCGTGAGCGCTAAGTAGTGCTACACTCGTAAATTTAGCCCTTTATTACAGTGCAAGTATAGTTTCTAATGTTTTATTAATTACTTCTCGTTAATAGTTAAACCACATTCTCTACATAAAAATATGTTTCTCCAACATTGGTGTGTCCGGTCCACGGCGTCATCCATTACTTGTGGGAAATGTTCTCCCCCACAGGGAAAGGCAAGGAGAGCACACAGCAAGAGCTGTCCATATAGCTCCCCCTCTGGCTCCATCCCCCAGTCATTCTCCTTGCCGCTCTGAACAAGTAGCATCTACCACGGGGATGGCGAGGAGTTTGTGGTGTTAGTTGTAGTTTTTTATTCTTCTATCAAGAGTTTGTTATTTTAAAATAGTGCTGGCTTGTACTATTTACTCTATAACAGAAAAGTGATGAAGATTTCTGTTTAAGAGGGCTATGATTTTAGCACAAGTAACTAAAATCCATTACTGTTACCACGCAGGACTGTTGAAACAAGAGAACTTCAGTTGGGGGTAACAGTTTGCAGACTCATCTGCTTCAGGTATGACTAGTCTCCTTCTAACAACACAGGCTAATGCTAGATGACAGTTATTTTTCCCCTCAGGGGAAACGGTAAGCCATTTTTCTTTCACCTCAGCAAAAAAGATAACAGGCTTCCCCTTTTTGTTTTTTATGCTGGTAGACACTGTTAGGGGCTAAATCGATTGGTTTTTATTACAATATTATACCATTTGAAATATTTTATAAGCTCACATACACTTGGGAACGTTTTTTATTGATCTGGCTTGTTTTAGAAAAATCCTGGTCGGCAGACGTGTCGTCCAAGACTAAGTTACTGAATATTCCTTTCAAGGGTAAGACCCTTTTTGGGCCGGAATTGAAGGAAATTATTTCAGACATCACTGGGGGTAAGGGCCATGCCCTCCCACAGGATAGGCCTTTTAAGGCTAAGAACAAGTCTAATTTTCGTTCCTTTCGCAATTTCAGGAATGGACCGGCTAATAACTCCACTGCCGCTAGACAAGAAGGTAACGCGGCCCAGCCCAAACCCGCTTGGAAGCCCATGCAAGGCTGGAACAAGGGTAAACAAACCAAGAAACCTGCTGCTGCTACCAAGACAGCATGAAGGGGTAGCCCCCGATCCGGGACCGGATCTGGTAGGGGGCAGACTATATCTCTCCGCTCAGGCTTGGGCAAGAGAGGTTCTGGATCCCTGGGCACTAGAGATAGTTTCCAAGGGATACCTGTTAGAATTCAAGGGACTTCCTCCAAAGGGAAGGTTCCACCTGTCTCGCTTATCTTCAGACCAGATAAAGAAACAGGCATTCTTACATTGTGTAAGAGACCTATCAAAGATGGGAGTGATAAACCCAGTCCCCTCCGGGGAACAAGGTCTAGGGTTTTACTCAAACCTGTTTGTGGTTCCCAAAAAAGAGGGAACTTTCAGGCCAATTCTGGATTTAAAGATATTAAACAAGTTCCTCAGAGTTCCATCCTTCAAGATGGAAACCATTCGGACAATCTTACCAACAATCCAGCAGGGTCAATTTTTGACTACCGTGGATATGAAGGATGCGTATCTGCATATCCCAATCCACAAATTTCATCATCAGTTCCTGAGGTTCGCCTTTCTGGACAAACATTACCAGTTTGTGGCTCTTCCATTCGGTTTAGCCACCGCTCCCAGAATTTTCACAAAGGTGCTAGGGTCCCTTCTAGCGGTCCTAAGACCGAGGGGCATCGCTGTAGCACCTTATCTAGACGACATCCTAATCCAAGCGTCGTCTCTTTCCAAAGCGAGGGCTCATACAGACATTGTGTTGGCTTTTCTCAGATCTCACGGGTGGAAAGTGAACATAGAAAAAAGTTCACTGTCACCGTCCACAAGGGTTCCTTTTCTGGGAACAATAATAGATTCTGTGGAAATGAAGATCTTTCTCACAGACGTCAGAAAGACAAAGCTTCTAAAAGCTTGTCGAGTTCTTCACTCTATTCCTCAACCCTCCATAGCTCAATGCATGGAAGTAATAGGACTAATGGTCGCAGCAATGGATGTGGTTCCTTTTGCTCAAATTCATCTAAGACCATTACAGCTGTGCATGCTCAATCAGTGGAATGGGGACTATACAGACTTGTCTCCCCAAATTCAAGTAGACCAGGTAACCAGGGACTCACTTCTCTGGTGGTTGACCCAGGATCACCTGTCTCAGGGAATGAGTTTCCACAGACCGGAGTGGGTCATCGTCACGACCGACACCAGCCTCTTGGGGTGGGGCGCGGTCTGGGACTCTCTGAAAGCTCAGGGCCTATGGTCGCGGGAAGAGTCGCTTCTCCCGATAAACATTTTGGAACTAAGAGCTATATTCAATGCGCTCCTGGCTTGGCCTCAGCTAGCGGAAGCCAGGTTCATAAGATTTCAGTCGGACAACATAACGACTGTTGCATACATCAATCATCAGGGGGGAACAAAGAGTTCCCTAGCGATGAAGGAAGTAACCAAGATAATCCAATGGGCAGAGAATCACTCCTGCCATCTATCTGCTATTCACATCCCAGGAGTAGACAACTGGGAGGCGGACTATTTGAGTCGTCAGACTTTCCATCCGGGGGAGTGGGAACTCCATCCGGAGGTCTTTGCTCAGTTAACCCAATTATGGGGCATTCCAGACATGGATCTAATGGCATCCCGTCAGAACTTCAAGATTCCTTGCTACGGGTCCAGATCCAGGGATCCCAAGGCGACTCTAGTGGATGCATTAGTGGCGCCTTGGTCGTTCAACCTAGCATATGTGTTTCCACCGTTTCCTCTCCTCCCCAGGCTCATAGCCAGGATCAAACAGGAGAAGGCCTTGGTGATTCTGATAGCTCCTGCGTGGCCACGCAGGACTTAGTATGCAGACCTGGTGAATATGTCATCGGCTCCACCATGGAAGCTACCTTTGAGACAGGACCTTCTAGTACAAGGTCCATTCGAACATCCCAATCTAGTTTCTCTGCAGCTGACTGCTTGGAAATTGAACGCTTGATTTTATCCAAGCGTGGGTTTTCAAATTCTGTGATTGATACTCTGGTCCAAGCCAGAAAACCTGTGACTAGAAGGATTTACCATAAAATATGGAAAAAATATATCTGTTGGTGTGAATCCAAAGGATTCTCCTGGAGTAAGATTAAAATTCCAAAGATTCTCTCCTTTCTCCAAGAAGGTTTGGATAAAGGATTGTCAGCTAGTTCTCTAAAAGGACAGATTTCTGCATTATCCGTCTTGTTGCACAAACGACTGGCAGCTTTGCCAGATGTACAAGCTTTTGTTCAGGCTTTGGTTAGAATCAAGCCTGTTTACAGACCCATGACTCCTCCTTGGAGTCTAAATTTAGTTCTTTCAGTTCTTCAAGGGGTTCCGTTTGAACCTTTACATTCCATAGATATTAAGTTACTATCTTGGAAAGTTCTGTTTTTGGTTGCTATTTCTTCTGCTAGAAGAGTTTCTGAATTATCTGCTTTGCAGTGTGATCCACCCTATCTGGTGTTCCATTCAGTTAAGGTTGTTTTGCGTACTAAGCCTGGTTTTCTTCCAAAAGTTGTTTCCAACGAGAACATCAACCAGGAAATAGTTGTTCCTTCTTTGTGTCCGAATCCAGTTTCAAAGAAGGAACGTTTATTACACAATTTAGATGTTGTTCGTGCTTTAAAGTTCTATTTAGAAGCAACAAAAGATTTTAGACAAACCTCATCCTTGTTTGTCGTTTACTCTGGTAAGAGGAGAGGTCAAAAAGCTACTGCTACCTCTCTCTCTTTCTGGCTGAAAAGCATTATCCGCTTGGCTTATGAGACTGCCGGACGGCAGCCTCCTGACCGTATCACAGCTCACTCTACTAGGGCTGTGGCTTCCACATGGGCCTATAAGAACGAGGCTTCTGTTGACCAGATATGTAAGGCAGTGACTTGGTCTTCTCTGCACACTTTTGCCAAATTCTACAAATTTGATATTTTTGCTTCTTCGGAGGCTGTTTTTGGGAGAAAGGTTTTGCAAGCCGTGGTGCCTTCTGTTTAGGTAACCTGATTTGCTCCCTCCCTTCATCCGTGTCCTAAAGCTTTGGTATTGGTTCCCACAAGTAATGGATGATGCCGTGGACCGGACACGCCAATGTTGGAGAAAACAGAATTTATGCTTACCTGATAAATTACTTTCTCCAACGGTGTGTCCGGTCCACGGCCCGCCCTGGTTTTTTTAATCAGGTTGAAATTTTTTTTCTTTATACACTACAGTCACCACGGCACCCTATAGTTTCTCCTTTTTCTCCTAACCGTCGGTCGAATGACTGGGGGGCAGAGCCAGAGCGGGAGCTATATGGACAGCTCTTGCTGTGTGCTCTCCTTGCCTTTCCCTGTGGGGGAGAACATTTCCCACAAGTAATAGATGACGCCGTGGACCGGACACACCGTTGGAGAAAGTAATTTATCAGGTAAATGCTGTTTTTCATTTGTTTGTTTCTTTTTTAACCTTCCTGGTGTAGTTGATATTCTAAATAGCTCCAGCCTTTTTAAAGAAATAAAAAAACATATCTGTGTTTTAATAAGTTTTTTTTTTTTAAATATTGAGTTTATTTAAAGACCACAAAAGTCATGTCCTGACATGTCTATAAGGAACAAATTTATATTTTTATATACTGTTTATTGTAAACTAGGTCCAAGTAGTTCAATCGTCAGTGGGACAACATATGTTCATTTTTAACTGTTACAATTATTATTATTAATATGTTTTATTTTTTTATTTATTAATGGCTATAAACACATTATTAGTGCTATTGTGCTGTAGAAGAAGGATTTATGTATTAAACATATGAGGTCATTATTTACCACTAATCTTAGTTAATTACAACATGGAACAAAAACATATTAATATCTATCATTACACTTAACCATTTTAATACACTGGCTATAATAATCACCTCCTTACGTACCTTAATAGTTCCCGGGTCTGCAATCAGATGAAAAGAAATATTGTGAAACATCTAACTTAATAGGACCCCATAAGGGCTAGTGATACCTATATTCAGCTGCTTTGTTTCCACAGGGATATACCCATTATAAGTAAAATGTAATGTTATTGTGTACAGACTAGGGATGGGCGAATGTTTCGCAACATTCGAAAAACGACACAAATTTTAACACATTCGTTCATTCGAATCGAATTTCGAATGTTTACATAACATTCTAACATTCGATTTTCAAATGTTCAGTTTCGAATTTTACGATTACATTCGAAAATATTCTTTTAGAAAAATTCGAATTTAGATTGTAATAGTATTTCTAATGCTTTTTCTTTAAATGTAATATTCGAATTATGCAATATTCAAATTCGAAAAATTCGAATTTAGATTGTAATAGTATTTCTAATGCTTTTTCTTTAAATGTAATATTCGAATTATGCAATACGTGTATTCGAATTCGAAAAATTCGAATTTAGATTGTAATAGTATTTCTAATGCTTTTTCTTTAAATGTAATATTCGAATTATGCAATATTCGAATTCGAAAAATTAGAATTTAGATTGTAATAGTATTTCTAATGCTTTTTCTTTAAATGTAATATTCAAATTATGCAATACGTGTATTCGAATTCGAAAAATTAGAATTTAGATTGTAATAGTATTTCTAATGCTTTTTCTTTAAATGTAATATTCGAATTATGCAATATTCAAATTCGAAAAATTCGAATTTATATTCAAATTCGAAAAATTCGAATTTATATGTTTGTAATAGTATTTCTAATGCTTTCTTTAAATGTAATATTCGAATTATGCAATATTCTATATGGAAACATTCGAAATGATATATTTGTATCTATTATGTATCAAGTTACTAGATTCCCGCCCTACCACATGAACTATTAAACTTCTGAATAGTATTTGTTAAATAGAATGTTAAATTTGAAATTTCGAATGTGGACATTCGATATAATTATAAACATTCGAATTCGAAAGTGACATTCGAAAACTGTAAATAACATTCGATTTTCGAATTTTTAAGAATATTCGTTCTTATCGACATTCGGATTTAGAATTCAAATTTCGGTAATAACATTCGTTCTACATTCGAAATTCTAAAATTTACACATTCGCCCATCCCTAGCAGACATTGATCACAGTGCTGCCACCATACACAATGATACCAAAAGTTATATTTATAATTATAGTTATACATAACAGCTTTAAATGTTTCATTATTAATGTATTATTTTTTTCAAAGATTTTTTGATCCATACAGCTCACTATGGCCCCTATTTATCAAGCCGTCAACCGCAAATACGCTGGAATTCCACAGCTTAATTGCGGCGAGCTTGATTCCCCTTAGTTATCAAACGCTAAAGACTGGCAAATTTTGTGACGTAACATAAGATCCGTCGGTGTCAGTCTGACACAGATCGATGCTTACGTCACTACAGATGTTCTGAATGCAAATTCGTCACTATCTGACTACTTTTGCAAGTTAACAAATATCTACCAGGTACGCTTGCCACTATTCCGGCCCAGCGTACCTGCTTTTCAATCCGCCACCCTGGAAGCGGCGGATGCCATAGGAATCAATGTGAGTCTGAAAGCAGCAAAGCTCATGTTCACTGCTGCCCGATATCCCATTGATTCCTATGGGAATATAAAAGTTACGTTTACACCTAACACCCTAACATGTACCCAGAGTCTAAACACCCCTAATCTGCCGCCCCTACACAGCTGCCACTTACATTATACTTATTAACCCCTAATCTACCGCCCCGCCACCGCCGCCACCTACATTATACTTATTAATCCCTATCCCGCCGCTCCCAAAGCCCACCGCAACTAAAGTTATTAACCCCTAAAAAGCCAGCCCCCCACCTTGCCATAAACTAAATTAACCTATTAACCCCTAAACCTAACATTCCGCTAACTTTATATTAAATATTAACTCATCCCTATCTTATAATAAATTTAAATTTACCTTTAGATTTAAATTAAACTATATTAAACTAATAATTAATCTACCCTAACTATTACACTCAAATTACATTAAACTATATAAAACTAATAATTAATCTACCCTAACTTTTATAATAAAATGACATTAAACTATATTAAACTATTAATTAACCTACCCTAACTGTTATACTAAAACTACATTAAACTACAAATTAAATTAACTATATTATATATTTAGAAACCTAACCCTACTCAAATAATTTAAATCTACACTAAAAAATTACTAAGTTACAAAAAACTAACAACTTAGTTACAAAAAATAACAAACACTAAGTTACACAAAAAAATAAACAATAAATTATCAAAGATTTAAACTAATTACACCTAATCTAAGGGCCCTATGAAAATAAAAAAGCCCCCCAAAATAAAAAACCCTAACCTACAATAAACTACAAATAGCCCTTAAAAGGGCCTTTTGTGGGGCATTGCCCCAAAGAAATCAGCTCTTTTTAAATAAAAAATACAAACAACCCCCAAACAGTAAAACCAACCACCCACACAACCAACTCCCCCAAATAAAACACTAACTAAAAAAACCTAAGCTCCCCATTGCCCTGAAAAGGGCATTTGGATGGGCATTGCCCTTAAAAGGGCATTTAGCTCTATTGCACCCAAACCCTAATCTAAAAATAAAAGCCACCCAATAAACCGTTAAAAAAACCTAACACTAACCCCCTGAAGATCGACTTACTGTTCTGAAGACCCGACATCCATCCTCAAGGAAGTGGCAGAAGTCCTCATCCAACCGGGCCAAAATCCTCAACGAAGCCAGGAGAAGTCTTCATCCAAGCCGGGCGAAGTGGTCCTTCAGACGGGCAGAAGTCTTCATCCAGATGGCATCTTCTATCTTCATCCATCTGACGTGGAGCGGCTCCATCTTCAAGACATCCGACGCGGAGCATCCTCTTCATCCGGAGTCTTCTTACTGAAAGATGGTTCCTTTAAATAACGTCATCCAAGATTGCATCCCTTAGATTCCGATTGGCTGATAGAATTCTATCAGCCAATCAGAATTAAGGTAGAAAAAATTATTATAACATAATATATACATTCTTTCTTTTTCTGTCTATGTATCTATCTGTCTGTCTGTCTATCTATCTATCTATCTATCTATCTATCTATCTATCATCTATCTAGCTAGCTATCCATCTATTGCGATACTATCTATTGCTATACCATAAAGAATACTTTTATTACAATTATGTAAATTGCTATAGAAATCTATCTCAGTTTAAGAATGTTTGAAAACTGTTAATTCCTTAATGACCAGTGTCGTACCCTGTACGACACTGGTTGTTATGCCCTTATGGACCAGCGATGTACCCTGTACTCTGTGGTCCTCTCTGCATCAGACAGCGGTGGTGCCGATCGTTAGTGGGTGGGAGCCATAGCAGCGAGGTGGGTGGGCGGCCCAATGCCGGTGCGCATTCTGGATCCTGCAAGTGTCTGATATGAGTGCTCAAGGAGGCGGGGCTCGCAGACATTCATCAAACTAATGTTCACAGCTGAAGGAGGGAGAGGGGAAAGGGAAAATATTTTTGGAAAGAGAGGGGGGTAGGGTATTGAGTGGGGGGAAGCTACACTACAGAAAATAGGGGGTTTATATTTTTTTAGAAAAAAAAGGGTAAATTTGTTAGTAAACTGGGTACAGACAGCTGCCAGTACCTAAGATGGCAGGAAATAGGTCAAGGAGGGAGGCTTAGACAGCTGTTTGGGGGATTAGGGAGGTTGGGGGGTAATGGGGGATCCTACACTTCATATAAAATATATAAAAACAAATAAAAAAAATAATAAAAAAACACCTTTATTTTTAAACTGGCAGACTGCCTGCCAGTACTTAAGATGGCAGTGACAATTGTGAGGTGGAGGAGGGAAGAGAACTGTTTGAGAGGGGTCAGGGAGGGATCAAGGGGGGGGATGTGTCAGGTGGGAGGCTGATCTCTACACTAAAGCTAAAATTAACCATACAAGCTACTTAATTAACCCCTTCACTGCTGGCATAATACAAGTGTGGTGCGCAGCAGCAATTAGCAGCCTTCTAATTACCAAAAATCAATGCCTAAGCCATACATGTCTGCAATTTCTGAACAAAGGAGATCCCAGAGAAGCATTTGCGACAATTTTTGCCATAATTGCACAAGCTTTTTGTAAATAATTTCAGTGAGAAACCTAAAGTTTGTGAAAAAGTTAATGATTTTTTTTTATTTGATCACATTTGGCGGTAATATGGTGGCATGAAAAATACCAAAATGGGCCTAAATTAATACTTTGGGTTGTCTACTACACTACACTAAAGCTAAAATTAACCATACAAGCTCCCTAGAAGCTACCCAATTAACACCTTCACTGCTGGGCATAATACAAGTGTGGTGCGCAGCGGCATTTAGGTGCTTTCTAATTACCAAAAAGTAATGCCAAAGCCATAAATATATGCTATTTCTGAACAAAGGGGATCCCAGAGAAGCAGTTACAACCATTTTTGCCATAATAGCACAAGTAGTTTGTAAATAATTTCAGTGAGAAACCTAAAGTTTGTTAAAAGTTAGTGAAAAAGTTAACGATTTTTTATCGTATTTGGCGGTAAAATGGTGCCATGAAATATACCAAAATGGGCCTAGATTAATACTTTGGGTTGTCTACTAAAAAAAATATATGTATAAAAATACATGTCAAGGGATATTCAGGGATTCCTGACAGATATCCGTCTTACAATGTAACTATCGCTAAATTTGAAAAAAAAAAAAAATGGTTTGGAAATAGCTAAGTGCTACTTGTACTTATTGCCCTATAACTTGCAAAAAAAGCAAATAACATGTAAACATTAGGTATTTCTAAACTCAGGACAAAATTTAGAAACTATTTAGCATGTGTGTTTTGTGGTGGTTGTAGATGTGTAACAGATTTTGGGGGTCAAATTTGGAAAAAGTGTGTTTTTTATTTTTTCATAATATTTTATAATTTTTTATAGTAAATTATAAGATACGCTGAAAATAATGGTATCTTTAGAAAGTTCATTTAATGGAGAGAAAAACAGTATATAAAATGTGTGGGTACAGTAAATGAGTAAGAGGAAAATTACAGCTAAACACAAACACTGCAGAAATGTAAAAATAGCCCTGGTCCTTTCTTCAGTTTGCTAGAAAATGAAAACATGGAGCATTTCTTATTAATATCTCCAATGAAGCATTCTTCTTTGATACAAAATGAAAAGAAAAGGCAGGGATAATTAATTTGTCATAATGCCAGTGATAAAAACACTTGTGAGGTTTGAACAGCACTCTTTTCTGTCTCTTCTGGGTAGACAAGGGTACAAGTAATATTCTAAAGCTTGATGTAAACTATTTGTCTGTCCCTGGATTATAGATTTATTATTTTTCTTCTGATAGATGTTCCAACATACACAGGATTCTATTACAGGTGGGTAGACCTCATTAACAACTGATTGTCCTTAAAACTGTGTATTATGTATCCTTGATCATGTGTTTTTGTAGCAGCCAGTTCAGAGGGCTGAAGTATCCAGTGCCAGTATTCAAAGTTCAGAGAAACTGAGACTAAAAGTAAAATGAATAAGATTTCAAGTCTGTATATCCAATGAAAGTTGACATCATAAGGCTGAAAGAAACACATTGATCAATAAAAATGAGGTTTGTTTATACATTTGTGATATTTCCTTGCAGAATAAATATTTCAGAAATGGAATCACCAGTGTTCATATCTGGAAAACCAAATAAAGTTCTGAATCAAGGATATGTCTGTGTCCTCTGGATGAGTTTTTCAGCTTGTTAGCATTCCTTAGTGAGATCCCATAAAAAAGGAAACAGAAAATTGCAACATAGTGTGAATCTGTAACGGCACTTTGAGGAAGTAGTTGTTTTGTAACAAATGACTACTCACATTTGTTGGAGCTTTCGACTAAGCTCAAGGATATGCGCACTCCCACTTTATACTGATGGGAAAACAGTACACTAGGCAAAACTTGGATACAAATTTATTTTAAAATATATAAAAGCGTCACATAAGCCTTGATAACACCACAATGTAAGGGTACAAAAGCAGATATGCTGTAACAAATGCTTCAAATCGCCAAACTTGCAAAGAGGTAAATGGATCAGCAGGAGTGTGACCGCCGAAACCAAAACCTCTTTAGTAGCAAGACAATAGCGCTAAGCCCCCAGGTGTCCTGGCTAGTGTAGAGACGCGATAAAACTCAATATAGAACAGTTCTATATTGAGTTTTATCGCGTCTCTACACTAAATTAAAAAACATGTTTCCTTTACCCTCTGAAAAATTGGAGGTATGGGAGACTATTCGAAAGGTGGAAGGTGCAATCTCTACTTTGGCTAGGTGGACTACCATACCTTTAGATGAAAGTACCTTGTTTTAGGGTCCAATGGACAGAACATTTGAAAGTTTTCACAGGCAATCCTTTCAGCTTGCAGAATATATGTTCCATCCAAGACTGCAAAAAATTAATTTGTGATGCAGTTATTGAAATTACTCACATTAACCCTAAAAAAATTCTGTTATGACTGTTCTGGCTGGAAGAGCCTTATGACTCACGTTATTGTCTGGTGATAATGTATCTAAAAGCAGATTTTTTTCACTTCCCCTCCTGAGAAAGATTTTGATTGGATCGGGACATATAGACACATGCAAAAAGCTTACTTCTAGTGGAGTTAGCATGTGAGCGGGAGTGATAAATACCACTCCACCCATAATTGGGCCCTTTATTGGGCAGCACTGTACTGCCTCACTCCTGCATTGCAGCATTCCAGTATTTAGGCTCCATTTTAAGTATACAAACACTGACTGGCTGTTACTGCACTGTTGCTGGATATCTTCACATGCAGGCATACAGCAAAAGCATAAGATACACACGTCCTCAGACATGCAGACTGAAAGGCATGAAATCACTGGAACACCCTGTCCCTGTGATCGATTGCCTGGGGGACTTCTATAGCACTATTCTGCACTGCCTCACTTCTGAAGCATGCAGACGTAGTGTGGTATCTCTGCTGTCAGCAAGACCTGTGCTATCTCAGCCCATGTTGCTAAGGGGTATTCACTTGTGCAGCCCTCCCCTCTGTTCTTGCTCACCCAATTTGTAATTTTTTGCTTTAGGATGTACCTTTAAAGGGATGATTGGACATGTATCTGAATATATGTGTAAGAACTGCTATAAGACTAGATGAAAATCAAACATTTTGGTGGAATAAGATGAAGTAAAACTTAGTAAGATATTGGTAAGATAGGAAGAGGTTAAGAGAGAAGACACTTCATGTTCTGCAACAAGCAGAAAGAAGCTGATTTTGTGTTTAGGCGGCTTTTGGTTATTTGCAATCACCTGAGTCTGAAATGTTTTTAATTAATGTATAATAAGAGGTAAGATGTTTGGAGTTAGATTTCAGTGAGAAACAATAGTTTAAAATAAGTTATGCTTACAGGCTAAAGGGAAAATGCGTACAAGTGTAGAGAAAACTTAAATGTAGAAACTAAGCTGAGATATGAGATTTTCTAGCACGGATATACCAATGGCACTACTGAAAATAGGTAGACAGGTCCATTATATATGATATATCATTGTATAGAGTAGGGTGGTGCTTGTGTGCTTGAGATAATATTTGGAACTATTTCAGCAAGAGGCTGAGAAAAGAGTACACTGTACAGCGCTCAGTGTCTGCAACAACGTTATCATTTATATCCAATACATGAAAAGAGGTTAAAACGTAACCATTATTAGGTATAACAATACAATTTGGGAAAAATTAAAAAACGCAAAAGCATTCTCTATGAATCATCTGAGTCGGGTTAGAGACAAATATATTAGAATGTCTGGGATTCAAAACCTTATATTGCCATATATATATAAACCAAAAAATTACAGTGCATATGATAGCTATGGATATTATGGATATCTCTTGGTTCTCTTCCTATCTGTCTAACCGTACCTTTAGTGTAGCCTTCTTTGGGGCATCCGCTGCCCCGTTACCTCTTTCTGTTGGGGTACTGCAAGACTCTGTCCTCGGTCCCCTTCTCTTCTCAATCTACATGTCCTTATTAGGTTCCTTAATAAAGTCCCACGGGTTTCACTATTATCTGTATGCCGACAATACCCAAATCTACCTCTCTGCACTGGAACTATCTCCTTCCTAACCTGTGTCAGTAACTGTCTCTCTCATATATCATATATCATGGATGTCCTCTCACTACCTCAAGCTAAATCTCTCCAAAACTGAGCTCCTTATTTCCCCCCGTCTTCCAAAATCTCCACACCCCATGTCTCTATAACTGTTGATAACTCCATCATTACCCCAACCTCACATGCCCGATGTCTTGGGGTCCCACTTGACTCAGATCTTTCTTTCACTCCTCACATTCAGTACTTGGCCAATGCCTGCCGCTTCCACCTTAAAAACATTGCTAAAATCAGACATTTCCTTACACAAGACACAACTAAGATTTTAATCCACTCTCTCATCCTTTCCCACCTCGACTACTGCAACTTCATCTTCTCTGGTCTCCCTAGCTGCCGCCTAGCTCCTTTACAATCCATAATGAATGCCTCTGCCAGGCTTCTCTTCCTTTCACGTCGTTCTTCATCTGCCGCACCTCTCTACCAATCCCTTCACTGGCTTCCTCTTGCCTCCAGGATTAAACACAAAATTCTCACTTTGACTTATAAAGCCCTCAATTGCATTGCTCCCCCTACATCTCAGACCTTGTCTTCAGATACTCTCCCTCCCGACCCCTTTGCTCCGCTCATGATCACCTACTCTCCTCCTCTCTTGTTACCTACTCACATTCCCATTTATAAGATTTCTCCAGACTGGCTCCTATCTTATGGAGCTCTCTGCCTCGCTCCACAAGACTCTCCCCTAGTTTTAAAAGCTTCAAGTGCTCCCTGAAGACTCTACTATTTAGGGACGCATACAACCTACACTAACTTTCCTATCTCCACTGCTATCTCCTTAAAACCCATAGCATATAAGCCTATGAGCCCAGCTGTTTGTAGTCCACCTTCATAAAAGCCGACTAAAACAGTGCAACTCTCGGCAGGATCCTCTACCCATTTGATCCCTGTAATTGTTTTTACAAACCACCTATGTTCATAGCGCTGCGGAACCTGTTAGCGCTCTATAAATACCTGATAATAATAATAATAATAATAATAATACCATTGGCGTACCGGTTTGAAAACGAAGTATTCAAGTAATAATTAAATGCCTCTAGGAGGTTTCTAAATAGACCATAGAGTTAGCTTTTGATAATTAAAAATATAGAGCAAGGACGCCACTGACGAGTTTCGCCATCATGGCTTTTTCAAAGGGACAAACACGTCAGCTGCGTCCTTGCTCTCTGTTTTTATTATCAAAAGCTAACTCTATGGTATATTTAGAAATCTCCTAGAGGCCTTTAATTATTACTTGCATACTTAGTTTTCAAACCGGTACGCCAATGCTATTATCCATAGCCATCATATGCACTGTAATTTGATGTATATGGCGATATAAGGTTTTGAATCCCAGACATTCTAATATATTTGCCTCTAATCCGACTCAGATGATTTATAGAGAACTCCTTTGCGTTTTTAATATTTCCTAAATGTGCTATTCAGTGCACTCTTTTCTCAGCCTCTTAATTAATGCATTGTTATATTCCATAAAAGGAAGTAACCTGGAGCAACTTTGACATTCAGGGTCAGTGAAATTTTAGACAGGGATGGGTGTCAGAGGAAAAACTTTAGGGCAGCCAGAAATCAAGTTATTATGAAATTATGTGGGTAAAATCAGGGGGCAGATATATTTTTGCAATGTGTAGAGAGAGAGAAGTGAATAAACAAGTCACATAAGATTTAAAGGAAAATAATATGAGGAAAGAAATAGGGTATATGAGTTAAAAGGTATGTTTAGTCTCTAGAGATATGTTTATGGTATATATTTGCATTAAAAATAATATGATTTTACACCTACTCTTTATGCTAATGTTGAATGGCGCAAAAGGGCTTATCCCAGCGCATTGGAAAAGTCCTCAGACCCCTACTGTTCAAGAGTGGAAGCATAGAGTAGGAGACCTACTTAGACTAGAGCGATTCCATTTCCTTAAAACTGGAAGACTAGCTACACATGAGATGATGACGCTGACATGGGAGGGCAAGGGATTTTGACCCTTTTAAAACCATATGCGACCCTTTGCCGTTCTCTCCCTCTTCCTCGCTACTCCCTTTTTTTTTCCCCTCTAACACTCCATTCCTTCTGTTTCTTTCTTTGTACTAATTCACTCTGTTCGCCTCTTGTCACTCTTGACGGGTGAAGACACCAGGCCTTACGTAACCTTCAGTAGTATGAAGCAAAAATACTGAAGATATTTATATACCCATATATTTTGATACCTGTTGTCAAACTCCTAAGTTCATGTTTTGTCTGATTATGTTGGCCACCTAGCACTACGAACACATGGTTCGTAGAAACAAGCTCAAGAACTATGGACTAACTCCATGAAAAAACAATGCAAAGGATTTATCTAACTCACGCAATCTTGTTTGATACAGAGCCTTATTATATTGCTTTAACAAAATGTGTATGTTTATATGTGTGATTGAATGCCAAACTTGTCAACCCTTAATAAAGCTTGTTTGGAAAAAAAAAAAAAAGTATGATTTTGGTATTGGGTGATTCCTTGGAGAATACTGAGAACTTTGTAATATATTTAAACTAAAATTAAGTATATCTAAAATTCAACACAAAAAATATTTATAATCCACTCCACAACCATAAAACACGTCTTTTGTTATTCCATCTGGAAAAAAAACAACAACCATCAAATCCCCCAATTAATAAAACAAAAATTTTGGAAAAATACAAAAAATATTTACTAGAACTACATCAAATACATTACATCATCTGGCTTCTTTAATGATGTAGTGGCCATTAATCAACACACTTGATTTGCAATATATTTATGTATCAGACCTAATCAATATATTGCTATCACTGTAAATCCAAGAATGGTTTCTAACATTCATAATATTCCTTCAGTGTAAATATACAATATAAAGCATATTCATTATATTAATTTACAAACATGAACATAAATTAGGGAACCATTTCTTTGTACAATTAATGGCCATTAAATTACTTTTTCATTACTATTTTAACCATTATTTATATTTATTGAAGCCATGTTAAGGGGATCTGCAAAAATGAGAAGAATGGAGAGGTAAGTGGAAAATGAGATGAAATACAGGAAAATGAATGGTTCTACATTTTGGAAGTAATAATAAGCAGTCTATTATTTAAATGGGACTAAACTTAGCCAAACATATGAGGAAAGAGATGTGGGAGTAGTAATAGATAACAAGTTAAAGATGGGCGCACAATGCAGGGCAGTGGCTTCTAAGGCTAATAAGATACTAGCATGTATTAAAGAGGCATTAGTGCAAGGGAAGAAAACATAATTCTGTCACTATATAAATCCCTAGTAAGACCTCACCTTGAGTATGGAGTGCAGTTCTTGGGACCGATCTCAAAAAAAGACATTGCAGACTTATGACGAGAGGTTAGCAAGACTGGGTCTGTTTTCTCTAGAAAAAAGCCGCTACAAAGTTTACTTTATATAAATATAATCAAGGCCCATATAAAGAGATGGAAGAAGCTCTGTTTATTGCAAGAAAATTGTTTGTGATAAGAGGACACAATTTAAGGCTGGAGGAAAAAATAATTTAATCTCCTGCAACAGAAACATTTTTTTCACTGTAAGAGCAATATAATAGTGGAACTCATTTTCAGAGGTGGTAGTGAATGCCAATACCTTAGATACATTTAAAAATGGTTTGGGTGCATTTCTGGCTAGAAACTGTTCATAAATATAGAATTATATTTTTCTAGTTATGTTAAAAGGAAGACTATTAGTTATATTAGTTATATACAATTAGAAGTAAATAAATAATATATTATATAAATCATTATTTTTGGAGATAGTAAAACAAAAGGGAGGGGTTTTGGATGATAGTAACAAAGGTGGTTTATTCAAGCTGGCAAGCTGTGGGAGATCTGACGCATTTCGTGCAAGCTCAGATGCACTTCATCAGAGATCACCGGTGTCCCCCAGAGTGATCCTCAAAAAGGAACATCAACCAATCATAATACAGGGTGCATATTGAAATGCTAACAAGTATACAATAATTGTTGAAATGTGTATCAAATGTAATAATAGCTGTGTGACAATACAGATAGAAAGAAGGAAACAAATGAATAATCAAATAAATAATAAACATGTAAGTAATAAGTAAAAAGTATAAAAAGGGAACAAATATTATTAAAGCTTGAGGGTAATATATATATAAAGAGCTGTCTAGTCATATAGGTGTATGCTTATAAAATGATAATATTGTATGATCAAAAGGGATGGTCCAAATGCCCCATACTGGATATATCGTATTAGAGGGTTGAACAAACTAGTTTTATAAAAGGATTTGTTGTAAGAAGAAAAAACGTAAAGGAGCAAAAAGAGTCAGTACTTGCTCAAAATACATAAAAATAAAAAATGAAATTGGCAATTAACAATAAATAAAACTAGAAGTAAAACATCATTAAAATAACTAGAGGGCCACTCAAAAAGAGTGGTCAGTCTGAACTATAATGAGGATTATTAGGGGATAGTTTTTAAATGTTTAGAGTGAGAGGAGGGAGACTAGTGTCTATATATTACACCTGTTGGTTAGTCAATAAATAGATCAATGTCATGTCTTTAATTGATGCCTTTGGGGTATCTGGTTTGCAGCGTAAATATCCAGAATGCCTCTCTTCTAAGTAGTTTGGCTATTCTATCTTCTCTTCTAATGTGAAGAGATAGGTCTCTCTGTTTCATAGTTTTTGGAGATAGGCTTACCCCTATATAAAATATGCAAACTGTTTGGCTGTAATGTTTATTTATGAGCATTTCCTTGTCTAGTATTTTCTGATTACCAAGTATGGTATTGGTTGTCAAAGGTTTGTAAATAATTTTATAAAAAACATAATGAGACACTTTGTAAGTAGATAAAAGTGATTCAAATACAGCATGGAAATATGCAATGGATCATAATATATTTCAAGTTCAGTTCTAACTATATTTCACAAATTGTGTTTATTGAACCTAGGCCCACAAATCTTTTGTATTTCTATTGGTTTACTTTTATAAATAAATGATGATGATAATAATATTAATAATAATAATTTTTGCTTATTACATTTATTGCAACCTGTTTTATTAATTATATAATAGAGTATTCTTAACCCCTTTTTCTCGTTATTCAATGGAATTTCTAAAGATACAATTATTTTCATCATATCTTATAATTTACTATAACAAAAATTATAAAATATGAGGAAAAAATGGAAAAAAAACACACTTTTTCTAACTTTGACCCCCAAAATCTGTTGTACATCTACAACCACCAAAAACACCCATGCTAAATAGTTTCTAAATTTTGTCCTGAGTTTAGAAATACCCAATGTTTACATGTTCTTTGCCTTTTTTGCAAGTTATAGGGCAATAAATATAAGTAGCACTTTGCTATTTCCAAACCACTTTTTTTTTTCAAAATTAGCGCTAGTTACATTGGAACACTGATATCTTTTAGGAATCCCTGAATATCCCTTGACATGTATATATATTTTTTTAGAAGACATCCTAAAATATTGATCTAGGCCCATTTTGGTATATTTCATGCCATCATTTCGTCGCCAAATGCGATCAAATAAAAAAAATCGTTCACTTTTTCACAAATGTTTTCACAAACTTTAGGTTTCTCACTGAAATTATTTACAAACAACTTGTGCAATTATGACATAAATGGTTGTAAATGCTTCTCTGGGATCCCCTTTGTTCAGAAATAGCAGACTTATATGGCTTTGGCGTTGATTTTTGGTAATTAGAAGGCTGCTAAATGCCACTGCTCACCACAAGTGTATTATGCCCAGCAGTGAAGGAGTTAATTAGGGAGCATGTAGAGAGCTTCTAGGGTTAATTTTAGCTTTAGTGTAGTGTAGTAGACAACCCCAAGTATTGATCTAGGCCCATCTTGGCATATTTCATGCCACCATTTCACCGCCAAATGTGATCAAATAAAAAAAAAAAACGTTAAATTTTTCACAATTTTAGGTTTCTCACTGAAATTATTTACAAACAGCTTGTGCAATTATGGCACAAATGGTTGTAAATGCTTCTCTGGGATCCCCTTTGTTTAGAAATAGCAGACATATATGGCTTTGGCGTTGCTTTTTTGGCAATTAGAAGGCAGCTAAATGCTGCTGCGCACCACACGTGTATTATGCCCAGCAGTGAAGGGGTTAATTAGGAAGCTTGTAGAGTTAATTTCAGCTTTAGTGTAGTGTAGTAGACAACCCAAAGTATTGATCTAGGCCTATTTTGGTATATTTCATGCCACCATTTCACTGCCAAATGCGATCAAATAAAATAATTTGTACACTTTTTCCCAAACTTTAGGATCCCCTTTGTTCAGAAATAGCAGAAATGTATGGCTTTAGCATTGCTTTTTGGTAATTAGAAGGCTGCTAAATGCTGCTGCGCATCACACATGTATTATGGCTAGCAGTGAAGGGGTTAATTATGTAGCTTGTATGGAGCTTGCAGGGTTAATTTTAGCTTTAGTGTAGAGATCAGCCTCCCACCTGACACATCACACCCCTTGATCCCTCCCAAACAGCTTTCTTACCTCCCCCTCCCTACAATTGTCCCTGCCATCTTAAGTACCGACAGAAGTCTGCCAGTACTAAAATAAAAGGTATCTTTTTTTTTTTTTGAACATATTTACATATGTTGCTGTGTAGGATCCCCAACCTCCCTGATCCCCCCTAAACAGCTCTCTAACCCTCCCCCTCTACCTTAGTAAGAGCCATCTTGGGTACTGGCAGCTGTCTGCCAGTACCCAGTTTACAATAAAATTGTGTTTTTTTTTAGTGTAGCTTCCCCCCAAAGACAAACCCCCCACCCCTCCCAAATCCCTTAGATCCATTTAAATTCCCACCCCCCTTTCTCCCACTTAATATATATAAAAAATTTCTATAGTGTAGTGGTTCCCACCCGCTACACTAGAGTGGCTCTCTCTGCATCAGATGGGTAAGAAAGATTATTGCAGGATGCCTCAATATCAAGGCATCACTGCAATAACCGGAAAACGTCTGGAAGCAGTCAGGATTCCACCGCTTTCCAAGACAGATAACATATGGGGTACGTCCTCGGTCATTAAGTGTATTTTTTTAGAGGACGTACCCCATACGTCGTCAGTCCTTAAGGGGTTAAAGGGACATGAAGCTATTTTTTTTTCCTTTCAGGATTCAGATAGAACATACAATTTTAAACAACTCTCAAATTTACTTCTGATATCAACTTTGCATGATTCCCTTTGCTAAAGGAGCAGCAATGCACTACTGAGAGCTAGCTGAACACATTTAGTCAGCGAATCAAAAGAGACAAATGTGTGCAGGCACCAATCAACAGCTATCTCCCACTAGTGTAGGATATGTACATATTATTTTTCAACAATGGATACCAAAAGAACATTTGAAAATAGAAATAATTTAAAAGTGCCTCTATCTGAATCATGCAAGTTTAATTTTGTCTTTCCTATCCCTGTAGCAGTAACATTTAATATGTTCATTTTGAAAATTAATTTGCATTACAATATTAAGTAAAGGTTCCATTTCAAGTAATTAAAGGGCCAGTCAACCTAAAAAATGTTCCTAAATATATTTAAAAGGGTATTAGAGCTAAATACATCAAACATGTCCCAAAGTGGAAAGTTAAGAAATGTGTAAGTAAATCAATTTATTATTTCATCCTCGGCCTTTTATAGATGGCCGTCTAAGCCCTCTTACCCCTACGTCATGCTGATGTTGTATTCAGTCTCCCAAAATGGAATCTAGTCAAATTTGCGTGTTTCCTTTATTTGCTCATGCACAATGCGCCGATTTTGCTCAAGGGGGGATTTTTATTGCAGGAACTACTAACAACAGCTCAGTATTGTAGCGGTTGTTCTTATCCTCGGACCAGAGCTCCCTAATATTAGCGCTCCAAAAGCTATTTATCATTGGGATATTGGGAGACTGAACCAATGCTTATTATTGACTCCTCTACTTTCAAATAACTAAATGAATTACTGTTTCTAACAGTCAATCCACTGATAAGAACAACTGAGCGGTTGTATTAGTTCCTGCAACAAAAAGCCCCCCTTGAGCATAATCGGCGCATTGCACATGCGCAAATAGTGGGAATGCGCAAAATCGACTAGATTCAATTTTGGGAGACTGAATACAACATTAGGCTGACGTAGGGGTAGGAGGGCTCAGACGGCCATCTCTAAATTGCCGAGGATGAAATAATAAGTTGATTTACTTACACATTTCTTAACGTTCCACTTTGGGATACTGTTTGATGTATTTAGCTTTAATAACCTTTTACATATACTGTATTTAGGAAAAAAATTTAGGTTGACTGGGTCTTTAAAGGGACACTCGAGTTAAACTTTCAGATGATTCAGATAGAACATGCAGTTTTAAACAACTTTCCAATTTACTTCCATTAACAAAATGTGCACAGTCTTTTTATATTTATATTTTTGAGTCACCTGCTCCTACTGAGCATGTGCAAGAATTTACAGAATATACGTATATAGCTGATGGCTGTTACATGAAACAAAGGGAGTGGAACGAGACATAAGTTTGAAATTTGTCAGAAAAAAATCTACTACTCATTTGACTTTTAGACTAAATTCTATTGCATTGTCTTTTTTTCATGCCTTTGTTGATTATGCAAATCTACTGCATTTACTGGTCCTTTAAGATTAGAGATGTACATAGGAGAAAAATTCATTTTGGATAAATAATAAGTCACAAATTTTCAAGAAATTTGGTTTCTCTGAATCTCATTAATTACTTCATTAATTTTGGATTAAATTTGTTAGCAAAATTTGCTTGTTTACTAAATGTGCAACCCTCTAAACCTAACCTACAGTAACCCCCTAAATTACCAAAAAAAAAACACAGCAACTAGTAATCTTACTTACCACCTAACCCCCCACTGCAACTAACCCTTCACTAGTAGACCCCTTGAGCAGCTAACAGCCAAAAATATTCTATTGTAACTAACCTCCTAACCACTGGATAACCCCTAACCATCAGACCACCCTCTGCTCTTAACCCACTAGCCACCAGTTTCCCAATGCACCTAATCCCCTAACCACTGGACCCCCACTGCACATAACCTCCAAACCACTGGACCCATTACTATGTTTAGTACCCTAACTGCGAGACCCTGCACTTACTCTTAACCTGTGACTACTAAATTGCCTTTGATACTGTCAGCTAAAAAGAGAAAATCTTGTGAACTGCTGGTGCAATGCCACCCCCTGCAGATTCGGTGTCAATCAACCCGATCGTATTCAATCGGGTTGATTTCTGTCTGCGGCCTCAGAGCAGGTGGACAAGTTATGGAGCGGAGGTCTTTAGACATAGATAAGGTTAAATTTACAGGTGATACCATAAATGACCCCTTCCTATAGAGGTCAGTGTAGATCTCTCCATTTGATTTTTTAATGCAAGGCAAAACATGTTAAGGGGGTAATAAAACAGGATCAATGGGCATCCTGTTTTTTAACTAAGTCATCAATTAGCTCTAACTTCATACTTAAACCTCATGTGAAGTCATAGAATCGCAGTGTTGATACGTGATTTAATCTGGGCACAGCCTTTTGCACATTAGGACTATGCAATGCTAAGTCCTCAGCAGTGGCCATATTGATTTATTTAACGGCTGTTTGCCAGGGTATCGTCTCGCTCTAGTGATAACTTTAGTGATACTTTGTATCAGAACAATACTTATGGGGAGTTAGAAACAATGTTGCTATGCATTGATACATCATCAATACGCAATGGACACCACTGGGTTACTGTTGATAACTAATACAGGATATATATTTATGAACCATTTGATCATCATACACACTTATAAAAAGCTAACAAGAGAATACTATATCCTCCATGACCTGTAACTCTCTCACAAATTGTGTGTAGATACTATTTATCAATACACAGGAATAATAGACCTGTGTTAATACATTATATTAATCTCACTATTTTGTGTTGTTGATATCTAGCAGGTTGTTAGATTGCAATGCAGATTGTAGGATAATTCCTCTTCAATAGAGTGTAATGTTATGTGCTCATACTGTGCACTTAAGCTAACAGTCTAAGTATAATCACTGGGTAACTATTTTCCAGAAGTATATGTACTCATAATATATGCCATCTCATCATTTACGTAGTAACATCACTATATGAGGGATTTTAGATGTATACACAGGCTAACTTGCTGCAATTGTTTTTATGTTCTACTGAAACCCATTTGAATTGAAATTAATAAAGGTTGAAATTTTAATTATCCTCATACGCACCCAACTTCCACCTTAGAGGGAACAGTGCTTATCTTTTATCCTGTCCAGCTCCTTTGCTGGAATTGTATATAAAGTGTATGTTTTGATACTTAGCACCTAAAACACTAATCACAAGCGTATTCACAACAAACGCTACAATTCATACAGTGTTCCCTCTGCACCAATAAGAGTAGTGCCATTGTTTCTTCTCATGTGTGATGTCAGAACTGATGCCATTCATGCAGGCCTGCCCTTTAGGCAGGGTGAGAGGGGCACTGCTCATTGGGGACCCCACAATCAGATAGATTAGGGGTTTTGAGCGCTAAAGGGATTTTAACGACCGCAACAAAAGCGGAGTTATTTCACCCCGTATAGCGCTGCCATTACAAGTTTTTTAAAACCCGGCTTGTGCGGGCAATATGGTTGCGTAGAGCTCCATACCGCACCGAAAACAAGCGCTGCTTTGACGTTCTTGTGCACGATTTCCCCATAGACATCAATGGGGAGAGCAGGTCAGAAAAAAAGTCTAACACCTGCGATCGTGGAAAGAAAAGCTCCGTAACGCAGCCCCTTTGATGTCTATGGGGAAACAAAATGTATGTTTACACCTAACACCCTAACATAAACCCCACGTCTAAACACCCCTAATCTGCCGCCCCTGACATTGCCACCACCTACATAATGTTATTAACCCTTAATCTGCCACTCCCGATTTCACTGCCACCGAAATAAAACTATTAACCCCTAATCTGCTGCTCCCAATGTCACCGCCACTATACAAAAAATAAATAAAAAATATTAACTATTTACTAACTACCTAGTTAAAATAAATACAAATTTACCTGTCAAATAAAACCTAAGCTGCCTTACACTACAACCTACCATTACAAAAATAAAAAACACTTAAATTACAAAAAATAAAAAAACTACCTTAAAAGGGCCTTTTGTAGAGCATTGCCCTAAGTTTAACAGCTTATTTTGCTAAAAAACAAACCCGCACCCCCCAAACCCACAAAATAAAAATAAAGTAGAACCTAAGCAAACCATTGCCCTGAAAAGGGCATTTATATGGGCATTGCCCTTAAAAAGGCATTAGCTCTTTTGTGAAATGCCCAAGCCCTAATCTAAAAATAAAAATTAAAAAATTACATTACACAAAATAACAAACAAATTATCAAAAATAATAAAAATTATTCCTATTCTAATACCCATTTAAAAAAAACACCCTAAAATAAAAAAAAAACCTAATCTAGAATAAACTACCAATAGCTCTTAAAAGGGCCTTTTGTAGGGCATTGCCCTAAATTTAACAGCTCTTTTACCTGAAAAAAAATACAAAGACCCACTAACATTACAAACCCCCACCCCCCCAAACCCACAAAATAAAAAAAAATATCTAAAAAAAACTAATCTACCCATTGCCCTAAACAGGGCATTTGTATGGGCATTGCCCTTAAAAGGACATTTAGCTCTTTAGCTTGACCCTTAAAAGGGCATTTAGCTCTTTTATGAAAGCCCAAACCCTGAACTAAAAATAAAAAACACCCAAAAAAACCTTTAAAAAAACCAAACACTAACCCCTGATGATCCACTTACAGTTTTTGAAGTCCCGCTTGAAGGATTTTCATCCAGGCGGTGAGAAGATGGGCTTTCTAAACAGAGCTAAATGCCCTTTTAAGGGCAATGTAATAGAGCTAAATGCCCTTTTAAGGGCAATGCCCATACAAATGCCCTTTTCAGGGTAATGGTTAGCTTAGGTATTTTTTAGATAGGTTTTTTATTTTGGGGGGTGGGTTGGTTTGGTGGTGGGTTTTACTGTTGGGGGGTCTTTGTATTTTTTTTTTACAGGTAAAAGAGCTGTTTAACTTTTAAGGGCTATTGGTAGTTTATTGTAGGCTAGGGTTTTTTTATTTTGGGTGGGCTTTTTTATTTTGATAGGGCAATTAGATAAGGTGTAATTTTTTTATTTTTGATAATTTCGTAATTTTTCACAATTTAGTGTTTGTTATTTTTTTGTAATTTTTTTTTTTTAAATGAGATACTTTTCAATGTTTAGAGTAGTGTTAGGATTTCTTTGTGTAGTTTAGTTTTACTTAATTGGTAGTTAGTTTAATTGTAGTTTAATAATTATATTAGTTTAATTGTTAGTTTAAACTTAGTTTTTTTTAATTTGACAGGTAAGTTTTAATTTAATTTAAGATAGGAAAATTGTAATTTTAATATAAAGTTAGGGGGGGCATTAGGTTTAGGGGTTAATAGTTTAAATTAGTTTATTTAGTTGGGGGGGGGGGCTTTCGGTTTAGGGGTTTATAGTTTAATTTAGTATATTTCATTGTGGGCCTTTGTGGTTTAGGGGTTAATAGGTTTATTATAGTAGCGGCGGTGTAGGGCTTAATAACTTTTAGTAAAGTGGGGCAATGTGGGCAGGACAGCAGATTAGAGGTTAATAATATTTAAATAGTGTTTGCGATGCGGGAGGGTGGCGGTTTAGGGGTTAATAAGTTTATTATAGTGGTGACGATGTCGGGGAGTGGTGGAATATGGGTTAATAAAAAAATGTAGTGGCGGCGATGTAGGTAGCGGCAGATTAGGGGTTAATAAGTTTAATATAGTATTTACAATGTGGGAGGGCCTTAGGGGTTAATAGGTAGTTTATGGGTGTTAGTGTACTTTGTAGCAGTTTAGTTATGAGTTTTATGTTACAGATTTGTAGCGTAAAACTCATAACAGCTGGTCTCAGACGACGTTATGGTTGTTGTTATAGGGTGTACTGCTCGCTTTTTAGCCTCCCAGGAAAACTCATAATACTAGCGCTATGGAAATCCCATTAAAAAACATAATTTTTAGGAGTGCCGTACTGACGTTGCGTTACAGACTTGTAATGGCTGCGGTGCTGTTTTAACACTGAAAATGCCATATTTTCAGTGTTAAAAGAGGAACGCACAAATTTGTAATCTATCTGATTGTCAGTAGTGACGTTATGAGATGGTGCAATATTATATGTTGTATTTAGTTTGAGAAGTGTTTATGGTATCAGGAGGTCTAATTTTTTAAATTGCCTTGATTGCATGTACACAAGTGAGGTATAATGTTACTGTACAGACAGTTATCACAGTGCTGCCACCCCACACAGTGATATTGACCCTTACAAAAATGAAGTCACAATTTATATTTATGATGAGGTTTTTCACATGGTTAGAAATTACAGCTTTAAATGTTTAATTCTTAGTATAATTTTATTCTGCATGTTTTAAAAGATTATTTAATCCATACAGATCAATTACAAGACAAGTGCTTATGTCCAGATACATTGGTCACGTCCCTTTTGTGATGTCTATTTACATATTTACTTAAAAAAAATCTGTTATGGTAATTTTTCTTCTGATAACTTTGGATCACAAAAATGTGTTATAAAGTCAGGAATTACTTGTCCTACGAATATTTATGACGGTGGGTGAAATTAGCACTGCGGAATCTGTTGGCATTTTACAATTAACTGATACTAATACAAATACATTACTGCACATTCATTTTGGATAATTCTGGATAATACATTACTGAACTTTAACAACAACAACAAAAAATTCTTAATACATAAGAATGATAAGATTGGTATTACGGTATCGTTTATGTTACGTAACCTCTTGGGATACCCTTTTTCCTGGCACTATGGTTTTTGTATCAGTATATGTCACAGTGCTGTACCCGCTACCTTAATAACACACTGATTGCAAATCATACAAAAACATTAGCATCCACTTGTATTACTTTGGCTATGGTTTTTTCATTACTACCACTTTCAGATTTACCAAACAAAATCTGATCCTTGTATTTTAGTTTGCTCCAATGTTTTCAGGAATGATGCAAAACATATTTAATATTAATAAACGACTAAATGCTCCAGTATATGGAATGAATGTTATTAGAAAACGATTATAATAATTTTAGCTTAAATAACTTAACCCCTTAATGACCACAGCACTTTTCCATTTTCTGTCCGTTTGGGACCAAGGCTATTTTTACATTTTTGAGGTGTTTGTGTTTAGCTGTAATTTTCCTCTTACTCATTTACTGTACCCACACATATTATATATCGTTTTTCTCGCCATTAAATGGACTTTCTAAAGATACCATTATTTTCATCATATCTTATAATTTACTATAAAAAAAATTATAAAATATGAGGAAAAAATGGAAAAAAAACACACTTTTTCTAACTTTGAGCCCCAAAATCTGTTACACATCTACAACCACCAAAAAACACCCATGCTAAATAGTTTCTAAATTTTGTCCTGAGTTTAGAAATACCCAATGTTTACATGTTCTTTGCTTTTGTTGTAAACTATAGGGCCATAAATACAAGTAGCACTTTGCTATTTCCAAACCATTTCTTTTCAAAATTAGCGATAGTTACATTAGAGCACTGATATCTTTCAGGAATCTCTGAATATCCATTGACATGTATATATTTTTTTTTAGTAGACAACCCAAAGTATTGATCTAGGCCCATTTTGGTATATTTCATGCCACCATTTCACCGCCAAATGCAATCAAATACAAAAAATCGTTCACTTTTCACAAATTTTTTCACAAACTTTTGGTTTCTAACTTAAATTATTTACAAACAGCTTGTGCAATTATGGCATAAATGGTTGTAAATTCTTCTCTGGGATCCCCTTTGTTCAGAAATAGCAGACATATATGACTTTGGTGTTGCTTTTTGGTAATTAGAAGGCCGCTAAATGCCACTGCGCACCACACGTGTATTATGCCCAGCAGTGAAGGGGTTAATTAGGGAGCATGTAGGGAGCTTTTTGGGGTAGTTTTAGCTTTAGTGTAGTGTAGTAGACAACCCCAAGTATTGATCTAGGCCAATTTTGGTATATTTCATGCCACCATTTCACCGCCAAATGCGATCAAATTAAAAAAAATGTTAATTTTTTCTCAATTTTAGGTTTCTCACTGAAATTATTTACAAACAGCTTCTGCAATTATGGCACAAATGGTTGTAAATGCTTCTCTGGGATCCCCTTTGTTCAGAAATAGCAGACATATATGGCTTTGGCATTGCTTTTTGGTAATTAGAAGGCCTCTAAATGCTGCTGCGCATCACACGTGTATTATGGCTAGCAGTGAAGGGGTTAATTATGTAGCTTGTAGGGAGCTTGCAGGGTTAATTTTAGCTTTAGTGTAGAGCTCAGCCTCCCACCTGAAATATCAGACCCCCTGATCCCTCCCAAACAGCTCTCTTCCCTCCCCCACCCCACAATTGTCCCCGCCATCTTAAGTACTGGCAGAAACTCTGCCAGTACTAAAATAAAAGGTATTTGGCCCTTTTTAAAAAATGCTGATGTGTAGGATCCCCCCTTAGACCCCAACCTCACTGATCCCCCACCAAACTGCTCTCTAACCCTTCCCCTCTGCAATAATGGGCGCCATCTTGGGTACTGGCAGCTGTCTGCCAGTACCCAGTTTTGTAACAAAATGTGCCTTTTTTTTAAAAAAATTCCCTTTTCTGTAGTGTAGCTTCCCCCCCCCCCCCCCACCGAGACCAACCCCCAACCCCTTCCAGGACCCTTAGATTGCATTTTACTTTATTTGTGTTTTTAACTTTTAACTTTTTTTTTCTGTAGTGTAGTGGTTCCCACCCGCTCCCACCACCATCTAAGCTCAGATCACATTTTTGGCACTATCAGTATTGCTGGATTGCACTAGGGCTAACACTCAAATTAATATTACGAGTCTATGGTAAAACTGAATAACCAGAGAATGTTTAGCTTGATCGACCTCCATTTCATATGCATTATACTTTCAAATGCACTGTGCTAAACATTGCTCATATTACAAGTTGAAAGGTATGTGTCCAATTAATTGAATTTGCCAGAGGTAGACTCCAATTAAACTGTAGATCATCTTAGATCTAGAGAAATGGGATGCACCTGAGGTAAATTTTAGGTGTCGTAGCAAAGAGTCTGAACATTTATGTTAATATGATATTTGAGTTTTTCATTTTAATAAATGAAAAAAAAGTGATCACAAAAAGTGATTTTCTGAATGCATTATATATACAGTATGTGTATGTATATATATATATATATATATATATATATATATATATATACTTTTGAGCCCTTTCCAGTCAAATATGCTATATAATGTAAACAATAGAAATACTTCAAATACTTATGTTCCTCACTTAGAAGAAGATGTATTTTTAAATGTGTATTTGTGTATATATATTTATATATTGTGACAGGGTGAAAGAAGGAGTATATATTAGCATGAGATTGGAAAAGTCACTTTTTCCCTTCTAACAAAGAGTTAAATTGTTAGCTCACTACAGCTGATTCTTAATAAAAGAGATACAGAGGCGTTGGTGGACTCTAGCAGTGCCTTAACTCTAGTGTAAGGAGATTTAGTGGAACAATCACAGTAAATCTTCTTAAGCCATGGAGGGATAGAAAAGCATTGGTAGCCCAGTTGGTAGCCCAGTTAGATAATACCGGAACTGAGCCTCATTTCTCAGAACAAGTAGTAAATATTTCCCCAGAACTAACACAGGAACAAGTAAAGGAAGTAAAGGCAATGGTGGAGAGGAATAAGGATGTTTTCTCACCTATGCCAGGCAGAACACAATAAATTGCCCATGATATTATTACTGAGCCAGGAGTAACCCTTAAGTTAAAACCATACAGGATTCCTGAGGCAAAAAGGAAGTCTGTACAAGCAGAGTTTAGGAAAATGCTTGAATTAGATGTGAAAAAAGAATCACATACGGCTAGAGTTTTGCGGTATGAGTGAAAAAGCATCGTTATGGCTCTTTTTCACTATCGCTGGTATTACGAATCTTGCAGCTTTAGCTGCACCGCACGCTGTTTTGGCCAGAACGCAACGTAACTACTGCAGCTTTTAAAAAGTCCTTTTTCAATGGGACTTCCACAGCGCCAATATTACGAGTTTGCCTGTCCGGCCAAAAAGTGAGCAGTACAGCCTAAAACTACAAGATCCATAACGTAAACTGAAAGTCAGTAGTTATGGGTTTTATGCTACAACGCTGTAACATAAAACTCATAACTAAAGTGCTAAAAAGTACACTAAGACCCATAAAATACATATTAACCCCTAAACCGATGCCCTCTCAAATCGCAAACACTAAAATAAAATTATTAACCCCTAATCTGCCGTTCCGGACATCGCCGCCACTATAATAAACATATTAACCTCTAAACCGGCACATTCCCGCATCGTAAACGCTAGTTTAATATTATTAACCCCTAATCTGCTGTCCCTAACATCGCCGCAACCTACATTACTGTTATTAACCCCTACCAATGTCGCCATCACTATACTAAAGTTATAAACCCCTAAACCTAACCTTAAGTCTAACCCTAACACCCCCTAACTTTAAAATAATTAAAATAAATCTAATAAAAAATTACTATCATTACCTAAATAATTCCTATTTAAAACTAAATACTTACCTGTAAAATAAACCCTAAGCTAGCTACAATATAACTAATAGTTACATTGTAGCTAGTTTAGGTTTTATTTTTATTTCACAGCTAAGTTTGTATTTATTTTAACTAGGTAGACTAGTTAGTATAGTTATTAACTATTTACTAGCTACCTAGCTAAAATAAATACAAATTTACCTGTAAAATAAAACCTAACCTGAGTTACACTACCTTACACTACAATTAAATAAATTACATTCATTAAATACAATTAACTAAATTACAACAAAAAAACACTAAATTAAACAAAATAAAAAACGAAATTATAAAATATTTAAACTAATTACACCTAATCTAACAGCCATATCAAAATAAAAAGCCCCCCCCCACAAGAAATCAGCTCTTTTACCTGTAAAAAAAAATACAAACAACACCCCAACAGTAAAACCCACCACCCACACAACCAACCCCCCAATTAAAATCCTAACTAAAAACCTAAGCTCCCCATTGCCCTGAAAAGGGTATTTGGATGGGCATTGCCCTTAAAAGGGCATTTAGCTCTTTTTCAGTCCCCAAACCCTAAGCTAAAATAAAACCCACCCAATAAACTCCGGCACGGAGCATCCTCTTCTTTCCACGGCGACTGAAGAATGAAGGTTCCTTTAAGTGACGTCATCCAAGATGACGTCCCTTGAATTCTGATTGGCTGATAAGCTGATTGGAACAGCCAATAGAATGCGAGCTCAATCCTATTGGCTGATTGGATCAGCCAATAGGATTGAAGCTTAATCCTATTGGCTGATTGCATCAGCCAATAGGATTTTTTCACCTTTAATTACGATTGGCTGAAAGAATTCTATAAGCCAATTGGAGTTTCAAGGGACGCCATTTTGGATGACGTCACTTAAAGGAACCTTCATTCTTCAGTCGCTGTGGAAAGAAGAGGATGCTCCGCACTGGATGTCTTGAAGATGGAGCTGCTCCGCGCCGGATGGATGAAGATAGAAGATGCCGTCTGGATGAAGACTTCTGTCGGCTTGGATGAAGACTTCAGCCTGCTTGGATGAATAAGTCCATGCACACGAGACAGTGCATCAGCGTTACAATAGAGCAAGCAAACCAGCTCTGTGCTTCACTACAAAAGTAAATGGTTGTAAGGACAAAAACCATCTAGTGACTCGTGAGTTTTTTATCTTTGTTGGTGTGCATCCATTTTAATGGAGCATGGTCTGTGACAAGGGTGATGCGCCTGCCCTGCAAATAATACTTTAGAGTCTCGATAGCCCACTTAATTGCTAAGCACTCCTTTTCTATAACAGCATAGCGCTGTTCTTGAGGCAACAATTTCCTGCTTAGATATAAAACTGTCTCTTCCTTACCTATGTAATGTGACAGTACAGCACCAAAGCTGACCTCAGAGGCATCTGTCTGCAAGAAAAACGCTTTATCAAAGTCAGGTGCTACAATGACAGGTTGCTTACACAATGCTGAATTAAGGTCTATAAAAGCCTCCTCTGCCTTTCTGTCTTACCTTAATGTGTATGGACTTCTAGCTTTAAAAAGGTCTGTGAGAGAAGCAGCTCCTACCTTATTTAATTGGGGTTTCACTAACCCCCTTCCCACTACGTAAACTAAATACTTAGCCTCTGCCAATCAAATAAAAGATTTGAAGGGGTTGGCAGTTAACCCAGCTTTCCTAAAGGTGTCTACCACTGCCTGTACTGTCTGCAAATGAGAGTCCCAGTTTTTTTTCCATACTTTAGTTTATTTAATTTAATTGTAATTAGATTTATTTAAATTATATTTAAGTTAGGGGGGTGTTAGGGTTAGACTTAGATTTTGGGGTTAATAAATTTAATATAGTTGCTGCGACGTTGGGGGCGGCAGATTAGGGGTTAATAAATGTAGGTAGGTGTCAGCGATGTTAAGGATATCAGATTAGGGGTTAATAAAATTTAACTAATGTTTGCAAGGTGGGAGTGCGGCGGTTTAGGGGTTAATATATTTATTGAAGTGGCGGCGATGTCCGGTCGGCAGATTAGGGGTTAAAATATTTATTTTAGTGTTTGCGATGTGCGGGGGGGGGCTCGGTTTAGGGGTTAATAGGTAGTTTATGGGTGTTAGTGAACTTTTTAGCACTTTAGTTAAGAGTTTTATACTACGGCATTAGCCCATAAAACTCTTAACTACTGACTTTTAAATGCGGTAGGAGTCTTGACAGGAGAGGGTGTACCGCTCACTTTTTCCAAGACTCGTAATACCGGCGTTAGGCAAATCCCATTAAAAAGATAGGATACGTAATTGACGTAAGTGGATTTGCGGTATGCTTGAGTCGCGGAAAAAAAGTGAGCGGTACACCTGTACCTGCCAGATTCGTAATACCAGCGGGCGTTAAAAAGCAGTGTTGGGACCTCTCAACGCTGCTTTTTAAGGCTAACGCAAGACTCGTAATCTAGCAGTAAAACTTAACACTTATTTTGTCAATATTTAAAGAGCTAATTAAAGTTTTAAAAATATATCTACATGTTATTCTCAGACTAATCTTTTATTTGACTGCATCATTCTATCTAGCCTTTATTTAGAATTGAATGTCTCTTAAGCTCTAAAAGCTGCCACAAGGCAACTGTAGACTCACTAAGGGCTCGATTTATCAAGCTAGGGTGGACAGGGGCATACATATTCGCCGGCAGCAATTTATTTTGCGCTCACGTGGAACACCGCCTATTGCCTTCACACAGCCAATTACGCACAGGCAGGAGCTGTCAATCTCCAAAGTCAGATGAGACCGGGGAGATTTAAATTCTCCACCTAAGAGGTGGAGAAGAGGTTAGGAAGCAGCGGTCTGATGACCGCTGCTTCATAAATACTGACTGCAGGTTCTCTTGTGAGAACCTGCAGTAGTATGTGGGCAAACGGTTTGATAAATCGAGCCCTATGCACTGACACATCAATCGACCTACCACAATGTGTTTACAAGGCATTGTAAAGGAATTCTTCAATAACATTCCCATAAGGTTTGAAACATATCTTTTACTAGTATAATCATTTTACATAACAGAGTAAAATTGTTATATTTAAGCCTTAAATTGTAGTTGTGTTTTTAAGTATTGTATAAATTATAAAACATAGCTTACCATACACACCTGAAGACATTTTTTAATGGATTCTGCATATGAAGATGATTCAGTTTTTCCAGATTAAGAAATTATAACATATTGTGAGTACCTGTTTCTTGTCTATTCCAAGTATAAGTTTTTGACATGAAATGTATTACTGTGGTTGCTATAGTATCACAGTGATATATACTCCAACAAAAACGCTATAAATGCATTGGGAGCTTGTTTCACAAATTCTTCAGCTTTTTGTTTATATAATTATATGTTATCCTAGAAGGATATTTATTAAAATCAATTAATAAATATATATAATAATAGCTTTAATACACTCTGTAGAATTTCATAGAAAGTTGTCCTTTCCCAAATGATAAAAAGTTATAGTTATCCTTAAAATCTTACAGTAAACATAAAACCACATCCTCAGAGACTCCCACTGGTACCCCTAGATTATAACCAGCTTTTCCAGTTTGATTTCCTCTGTTACCTTAATAAAATTGTTCATAATACAATAATAAAAAAAGTTATAAAATGTTATACCATATACAGCATATTCTGATAAGAGTAACTAATATATAGAAACATTTCTGAGATATAAGCAAGAATAAAAGGATAAAAGTATATTAGTATATTAATGTATGCAACAGTTCTATGCTTTCAGCACCAAAGTATAGCATATTTCTTGTTAATTTTAAAACAACTAAACAAGTTGGCACTCCACTTGTAATCTAGCCCTAATTGTGCAAAAAAAATACATATAAATGCAAAGTGTAATTGTTGTTTTATTGTAAAATGGGCTGAACATGTGCGTCTATGAAACTGTCTCTCAAATCCTAGCATCCTAGCATAATTATCTAAACTATCTATTTCCACTTCACAGACTAAAAAGTGGCAAGGTTGTAACAAACTATGAAAAATACTTAATACCATAATAGAAAAACACGTGCATGTGAAAATAGAGGGTGATTGTAGGGTTTATTTTTAGCTAACTGCTAACTTCGGCCAACAAATCAAAGTTTCTCTTTCCAGAGAGCTCTACTTGCAGGGACTGCCCTTATTTAAGATAATCCATCTTCCAAGGGCCGGAGTGAAAAACCATCGGCTAGAAAACAAGTTATGAGCATAGGGGGTGCGAAACGAACGCAAAAAAGTTGCGTAATTTCACCCCCCATAGCGCTTCCATTATAAGTTATTTAAAAGTCGGCTTGTGCGTGCGATATGGTGGCGATGAGCTCCAAACCGCATAAAATTGAAGCGCTGCTTTGACGTAGTCATGCACGCTTTCCCCATAGACATCAATGGGGAGAGAGTGTTAGAAAAACACTAACACCTGCGACCACGGAATGAAAAGCTCCGTAAAGCAACCCCATTAATGTCTATGGGAAAAAAGTTATGTTTAAACACCCTAACATAAACCCCACGTCTAAACATCCCTAATCTGCCACCCCCAACATCGCCGACACCTAAATAAAGTTATTAATCTCTAATCTGCTGCTCCTGACATTGCTGCTACCTAAATAAAGTTATTTACCCCTAATCTGCCACTCCCTACATTGCCGCCACCTAAATAAAGTTATTAACCCCTAATCTGCCACTCCCAACATTGCTGCCACCTAAATAAACGTATTAACCCCTATTCCGCCACTTCCCGACATTGCCGCCACTATAATAAACTTATTAATCCCTATTGCCCTGCACCCCAACATCGCCCACACTATAATACACCAATTAACCCCTATTACGCCACTCCCCGACATCGCCACCACTAAATAAAGTCGCCAAAAACTAAATTAAACTCTTAACCCCTAAACCTAACAACCCCCTAACTTTAAATTAAAATTACAAGATCCCTATCGTAAAATAAATAAAAAATGTACCTGTGAAATTAAAAAATCCTTAGTTTAAACTATAAATTAAACTAACATTACTATTAGACTAAAATTAAAATAACTGCAAATTAAATAAACTAAATTACACATTAAAAAAAACTAACACTACTAAAATAAATTAAATCTACAATTACCCAAAATCAAAATAACTAAATTACAAAAAATAAAAATAAAATAAAAAACACTAAATTATGAAAAAATAACAAACAAAATTATCCAAAATAAAAAAATGACACCTAATCTAATAGCCCTATCAAAATAAAAAAGCCATATCAAAATAAAAAAGCCCCCCCCAAAATAAAAAACCCTAGCCTACAATAATCTACAAATGACCCTTAAAAGGGCTTTTTGTAGGGCATTGCCCTAAGTTAAACAACTCTTTTACCTGAAAAAATACAAAGACCCCCCAAAAGTAAAACCCACTACCCAACCAACCCACAAAATAAAAAACCTAAGTCTAAAAAGAACCTAATCTACCCATTGCCCTGAAAAGGGCATTTGTATGGGCATTGCCCTTAAAAGGCATTTAGCTCTTTTAAAAATGCCCAAACTCTAATCTAAAAATAAAACCCACCCAACAAACGTTTAAAAAAACCTAACACTAACCCCCGACGATCGACTTACAGTTTCTGAAGTCCGGACATCCAAGCGCTGAAGTCTTTATCCAGGCGGCGAGGTCTTAATCTATCCAGGCGGCGTTTTCTATCTTCATCCAGGTGGCATCTTCTATCTTCATCCTGGCGTTGTGGAGCGAGTCCATCCTGGAGACACCTGGCGCGGAACATACTCTTCATATGGTCGTCGCCATGTACTGGATCTTCAATGCAAGGGACGCAATTCAAAATGGCATTCCTATTGGCTGATTTAAATTCTATAAATTCAAATCAGCCAATAGGATGAGAGCTACTGAAATCCTATTGGCTGTTCAAATCAGCCGATATGTCGAGAGCTACTGAAATTCTATTGGCTAGTCAAAAGAAAGAAAAAATTTGGGTTTCATGTCCCTTTAATAATGTAAAGTGTAAATGTAATAATGTAAAGTGTAAAGGTTAAAAACAAATTCTCAAATCACATCTAAAACATATTGAAATAAAGTTTTACACACACACACACACACACACACACACACATATATATATATATATCCTTCAACATGTGTATACATGGGTATTTATGTGTTTCTATGTGTAAATGTGTAACTATGCACACAAACACACACATACAAGCACAAATATATACACACATAGATAGATAGATAGATAGATAGATAGATAGAACTGTGAGCCCTTTCCAATCAAATACCTTGGAATATGCAATATCAATTTTAAACTTTTTAAAAACATTTTAATGTTTTTTTAATAGAAATACTTCACATCCCTTTGTTCTTTACTTTGAAAAAATGTTCATTATATTTGAAATATATATTTCTATATGAATATATATATATATATATATACATATATATATATATATATGCTATAATAGTGTCCCTTTTATAAACTATAGCTGTTATTTACGTCACACCCATTTCAAATTTCCTTACAGTTACAGTAAAGCTCTTCATTAATGTTTGTTTAGCCTTCTGAGGTTATGGAATGTTTGAATTAGTTGTGAAAGGTATTTTACAAATAAAAATATAGCAATTTATTAAAAAAATAATACAAATAATCATTTTTGCAGATCATTTTGTAATTAGAAGTTTGCAGTTGGAATTCTTCTAATATGCAAGCAATACAGAGGAGTTTCCCGTTTAAAATATTTTTAAATAAATGCTGCCATCTGGATAGGCAATACAATTTTATAGAATCATCATTATTGATTGGGATATTTACCAGTGGGGCTCATGTCAAGCAAGATAGTTAACACAATCATTCATATATCAATTACATACAATGATACTGATTTTGTACAGCTGATTATCACAGTGGTACATGAAATCCACACAGTGAATTTCTCCATACAGAAAAGGCAGAGTGTCACAAGTTTCTGGTTTAATTCCTTTCCAAATTCTAGAACAAATATAATTATTTCTAACGATTTGATTTTCAGGGGCATTAGGTTCTCAGTTGATAAAAGTAATTTTATTCAACCCACAAATCCACATTGACTTTAATGCAAAATCTTCTAGTAAAAATGTCCATAAACATTTTCACTGGACACTGGCAAAGCAGCACAATTATTTATATTGCTGGTTTTACAGACCCATTAGATGGTTCCCAGAAGAATTAAACTGTTTCACACATTTCACACATATCTGATGAGAGATAAAAGCAGCATAGGGGAAACATTGGATTACATCCCTTATTTAAAAATATGCCTCATATTGACAATAATTATTTTACATTATTTTCTTATATTATTTCTGAAATGTATGTACACACACACATATATATATATATATATATATATATATATATATATATATATATATATATATATATATATAAAAAGAGAGAAGCGCTCAACCCGGGAACGAACAATAGCACAATAGCTTGTTCTATGGCTAGTTACCACCCTAGAAGCAGCCTCTTTTTGCTTAATATGTGCCTTTCACAAAGAAGAACTTTCCTGTAGCATATCAGTCTGATCCTGACTTCACAGTACAGTCCAGCCCCGAAATACCAGGCAATCCCTCTCTGAACGAGAGAAACAGCAAAACCCCAGACGTACATGTCGGCCTATTGTGGGCCTCGTGAGTGAGGTGCAGCCATATCCCTCTAGGAACACTGAGCAACGGGTCCACATCTGAATTCCCACATCACACTTAGGGAGACTTCCCCAAGTGTCATAATTTGCATAAATAAAAAGAGAGAAGCGTTCAACCCGGGAACGAACAATAGCATAATAGCTTGTTCTATGGCTAGTTACCACCCTAGAAGCAGCCTCTTTTTGCTCAATATGTGCCTTTCACAAAGAAGAACTTTCCTGTAGCATATCAGTCTGATCTTGACTTAACAGTGCAGTCCAGCCCCGAAATACCAGGCAATCCCTCTCTGAACGAGAGAAACAGCAAAACCCCAGACGTACGTTTCATAATTCTTTTATTAGAAAAATAATCATATATGCATATATACAAAATAAAATCATAATAACAAATGCAAACAAAATATCTCTTGTTACAAAACTGAAATATTGACCCAAATTTTTGTCATCAGAAAAAACAAAAATCAAAATGCAAACATTAAACTTAAATAATCACACAAAATAAAATTAAACATATTTCAAATACAGACAAAAACAAACTGGAGGAAAAAAAAAAAAATTAAATTAAATAATCCAATCCTTCCACTTCTTTGTCTTCCAGATGCCTTCTGAATCTAATTCCCCATATCGCCTCCTATCAAAAGAAAAATACAAAAACAACTTCCCACGGATCATACCCACACAATTACCTACAGTAACTACCTCTTTCTTAAAAATCAAAATATTACGCACATCCCACAAAACCTCCTTCACACAACATGCCAACAACCATATCAATCTTGCTTTCTCCTTTTCCACACCACTTCCACACAAACCATACATCATCATATTAAAAGTAAAAAACTGCACTCCAGTCAAACCCTTAATCATCCTTTTCAAACTTCTCCAAACATCCCTAGCATACTCACAATTCCAAAACAAATGAATAACACTCTAGCTTTGAAAACAACCATCTCTAGGACACACTTCTGAAGCCACTAAACGACGCATGCTCTGAAAATCCCTTGTTGGCAAACACTTATGCACACTCATCCAACTAATATCTTTCTGCCTATTCATCAAATACTTATTACACACATTTTTCCATACCAACACACATTCATTTTCATTCAAACCCCCAATTAACTCAAGACCTTCCTTCTTCTCCAACATTTTCAACACCATTCTGTTTGCACACCACATCTCCCTACTAACATTCTCCAAACCATATTTTTTAATCCAACATTCCAACCTTACATAAAACCACGGAACAGCAAAACATACCGGTTTCTTTCTATCAATCTCAAATAAACCATATCGTCTTAAAACATTTCCACAAGCATACTTTACCATACAACCAGCCATGCTATCTTTACCACTCAGAACCACACACCTACTAACATATTTCGCAGCCAAAAATCTTTCCACATTTGGAAAACCCTTACCACCAACATTCTTACTCTTAACAACAACATCTCTTTTCAAACGCTCCATACCAGAACTCCAGAAAAAAGAAAACAACACTCTCAAAATTCTCCGAAAAATCCTCTCAGGTGGCGGAAAAACTAACGCCAAATATAACATAATAGGGATCAAAATCGATTTAATGACTAACATTTTCCCTTCCAAAGATAAAGTCCTTAAAGACCAAAACTGAAGTTTTCTACTCACTTTATCAAAAACATTCTCCCAACTTTCCAAGCCTTTTAAATCCACATAAAATTTCACACCCAACACCTCAATTGCACCTTCAGTCACAGGCCATCCACAAGAATCAATATCCCTATCATTACCAAAAACTTTAACTTTACACTTATTCCAATTAACTCTGAAACCACTTGCCATACAAAAACATTCAACTAAAGTTTTCACCCTCCTCAAACCAGCCTGAGTCTCACATACCACACTCACATCATCCATATACCCAATCACTTTTAAACACCTTCCATTACTACCAGGAACACTCACACCTATAACTAATTTATCCTTCCTCAAACTAGTTAATAATGGCTCAATGACACATACAAATAACACAGGAGACAAAGGACATCCTTGACGCACTCCAGATTTAACACAAAATTCCTCAGTCAAAAAACCATTCACCTGAACTTGACTCACAATATCACTATACAAACATTTAAACCATCCAATAATCTTACCAGAAAAACCTAAACGTTCTAAAACATGAAACATAAAATCATGCACTACCCTATCATACGCTTTTTCAAAATCCACAATAGCAACAGCAACAGACCTCATCCTCTCCCTCACATACCACAGTACATCACATAGTAACAACAAACTTTCAGAAATCTGACGCCCAGGAACAGCACACACTTGCTCTTCACCCACAACCTTACCAATCACTCCACGCATTCTATTTGCCAACACCTTTGCAATAACCTTATAGTCAACATTCAACAACGTAATCGGCCTCCAATTCCTCAAATCTCTCTTATCACCCTTTTTAAATAACAAAACAATCAAACCTTTCCTCATTGAAACAGGCAAAACATTCATTCTAAAAACAAACTTACAAACATCCAACATATCAACCCCAATCAAATTCCAAAAACAAGTATAACATTCAACAGGCAAACCATCACAACCAGGTACCTTCCCATTCTTAAAACTCCTAACAACCTCTGCAATCTCATCCAAACTTAGATCCCTTTCTAACAAATCGTTATCATATTTTTCCATCTTAATCTCAATGTTTTCCAACAACTCATTTTCCAATAAAACATCTCTTGTTTTTTCTTTATACAGCTCACTGTAAAACTCATGAACTTCGCGCAAAACACCATCCGTACCATTAACTTCACACTCAACCTTATCAAAAACACTAACAAAACCAGTCTTTCCTTCAAAAGCTTTCTTAAAAAAATATTTACTACAAGACTCATCCTTTTCCATTTTCTCCAATCTTGCCATAAAAACAATTTTCTTTCCTTTTTCATGCATACACTTTTTAATTATCTTTCTTGCTTCAGCAATTTCCTCATGCAGGTCAATACCACAATTTCTCAATTCATACAAATACAACAACCTCAGATACCATTTATCATACAACTCCCTTTCCATTCTAGCTTTCTCACAGCCTTTCTTAATAAAAAACCTCTTTATTTCCACCTTCAACCATTCCCACCACATAAGCACATTAGTAAAATCACATTTTCTTTCACGCCACCTTTCATACATCCAAACAAACTGACTCTTAAACTTCTCATCTTCTAACAAATCCACATTCAGTTTCCAAACACCCTTACCATACTTGATCTTCAAATTACAATTCACCTTACACATCAAAAGGGCATGATCCGTAAAGGGCATCCGCTTTAAAGAAAAATTATCAACACATAAAAATTTAGATAAAAAACAAAAATCAATTCGAGATTTTATCCCACCACTATAACTAAAGAAAGTAAAACCCTCCCCTGAAAAAGAAACAGACCCGAAGGCATCCTTCAAACCAAAAGATTTAAGCAAATCAAGTAAAAACTTCCCTGAGCCATCCACTCTACAATCACTCCCACCCTCTCTGTCCCCATTCTTTTTTTTTATATATATATTTTTTATTTATGAACCAAAACAAATTCCAAAAATCCAATGTCATACATTTACTATTTTGTACAGAAAACAAATATAAAAACCAAGCTACAAAGCCATTAAAGCACAATATATCAAAATGAGCTTGCTAAATTTAAACAAAATTAGGATGATTTTTACACAACATAAAGATGAAGATTTGAAGCTACATTAACTATATTTTATACATTTATCTTTGGAAGTATCTAGATCCGAAATATGGTTAGTACAGGTCAGAGATAATACAATTGTCATCCAAAGTAAACAAATAGAAACAAAAGTATAAAGAATTATGAAGCCGTAACATGGGCCGATGTCTTTGTTTAAATAATTCTGTGTTCAATCTAGATAGCCTCGGTATTTAAAATTATATTAATTAATGTTGTTACATCCTATGTGATTATCTATGGAAATGTCTTGGGATTTTATTTATTTTCCCAATCCCACCCCATTTCTCCCCCTCACGTGTGTAGGAGAAAAAGAAAGGAAAAAAAAAAAAAAAGAAAGGAAAAAAAAAAAAAAAAAAAGAATTTTTTTTCTTCACTTCCCTCCCCTCTCTCCCTCCCCTCCCCCCCATTCCTGTAGTAAGATTTTTCTCTCTCTATTATCTACCAGTTCCCAAGTAAGACTATTTCTGTATTCTGAAACGGAAAGATTATGTGGTTTATTTCTGTGGAAGAAAGTATTCTTAAAAAGATTGCCCAGTTGCTGAAAAATCTTTTGACATCCTGTTCATTCTCTATGTTTGTATCCCTTTGTTCTAATATACACTGTTTTTTAAGCAGTTTTTTACTTCAGGGAGAGATGGAATTGACTGGGTCTTCCATTTTTTACAAATTAGATATCTTGTGGCTAATATAGTGGAGATTACAATCTTTTCACTACTTTGTTTACCAAGTTCTTCCCTTAAGCCAAATACTATCTGAAATAGTGTTATAGAAAGAGGGGTTATTTTTAGTACGTTCTTTAACCAGTATTCTACTTTGAGCCAAAGATTCCTGACTCTCGGACAGTGCCATATCATATGCAAGAAATTGGCTGCCAGATACGAACATTTGGGACATTTATAGAATCCTAAGTTAGCACATTTGTAGCCTTTCTCCGGAGTGAAATATGCCCTGTGAAGAAATTTAATATGAGCCTCTCTCCATGTAGCTGAGAGTGTATTTTGAGTAATCTTTTTAATTGAGAGTTGAAGGGTTTTTGTTTCTATATTGTTCAAAGCATTTGGTATGTTCCAATTTGCAGTCAATTGTGTTAGAACAGAAGCACCTTTATTGATACCTAGAAAATAGTAGCACGGTGCAATAGACATATGGCCATTTCTGGTTAGTGTCAACCAGTCTTCAAATTTACCTATGTTCCAATTCCAGCCTTTTTTTTTTAACTAATTCCAACGCATAATGCCTAAGTTGTAAATATGCAAAAAAGTCTTTATTTGGCAAGCTAAAGTCTGTATTTAGTTCTTGAAATGATTTGATACAATGTCTTTCTTTATCAATTATTTGATAAACCTTAGTCAGGCCAGTATATTGCCATCTTTTGAAGACATCAGAGAGAATGCCTGCCTGGAATTTGGGATTTCCTAATATCGGCAGATATGGAGATGCTTTGCTATTTATTGAAAGGAGCTTTGCTATTTTTTGCCAAGCTTTAATCGGATTGTAGATTGTTTTAAGCTTTTTAATTTCTATCGGAATTTCTTTTAGGTCGAGATGGAGCAGTGCGGTTAGGTCGTATGGGTAACAGACATTAGATTCTAATTCATTATTTAAAATGTAGTTATTGCAGGTGATCCAATCTGTAGCTATACGAGCAAGAAAAGAAAGATTATATAACAATATATCAGGCAAAGCCAATCCCCCAGATTCCCTTGGTACTGAAAGTTTCCTCAAAGATATTTTTGCTCTCTTCCCCTGCCATAGGAATTCTGTGAGTGAGCTGTTAATTGATCGAATATCTTTCCCTAATAGTAATATAGGTGTGTTCTGGAGAATATAAAGTAATTTCGGGAGGAGGGCCATTTTAAATAGGGCTATTCGGCCTGATAATGATATTGGCAAATTATGCCAGTGCTTAAGCTTTTCTTTAATTACTTTTAACACTGGGGGGATATTAAGTTTGTAAAGATCCTCAGTTTTGACCAGGATATGAATCCCTAGGTATTTAAAAGAATCTGTTACCTGTCGAAGTGGTAAATTTGTTACCGAGTTTTTAGTATTCCTGAGCCAATATATCTCAGATTTCGTGTAGTTTACTTTATATCCCGAGAAGGAACCAAAGTTATCCATTATAGAAAAGAGTTTCGGCATATTTAATTTAGTGTTTGCCATATAGACAAGTAGATCATCCGCATAGAGTCCGATCTTAATTTCATGGTTATGAATTTTGATACCATCTAGAGCTTGTCTTATTTTAATTGCCAAGGGTTCAATGGCAATGTTGAAGAGGAGCGGGGAGAGAGGGCAGCCCTGACGCGTCCCTCTACCTATAGGGATAGAGGGAGAGAAATTGTTATTTACTATCAATTTTGTAGCAGAGAAGGCATAAAGGTTTCCTATAAAGTCAGTAAATTTACCTTTAATACCAAAATGCTTTAATGAAGAGTATATATGCTCGTGGATAATTGAGTCAAATGCCTTCTCTGCATCAATAGAAATGATAGCAAGATCCTGTATGCCCTCTCCCCCGCTACTTATGTCAGACATAGCCTTATGATATTCTGTCACCACTAGCACCTCCCTGATTTTTGCGGCAGAGTTTCTATTATTTAGAAACCCTGATTGATCTGAGTGGATAATTTTTGCAAGAGCCCCTTGTAATCTAGCCGCCAGTACTGCTGTTAAAATTTTATAATCAACATTAAGGAGGGCTATAGGCCTATATGATTCCTTGCAAGCGGGGTATTTGCCTCCTTTAAGTATTAGTGTTGTATATGATTGAGAAAAGGATGGGGGGGTGGGTTTGCCATCAATAAAGAAGCTGTTAAAAAGAGTACAAATATGCGGAGTGACTTCGCTAAGCATAATTTTATAGAATTCACTGGGCAGACCATCAGGGCCGGGTGCTTTGTTTAAAGATAGTTTGGATATTACTTTCTCAATCTCTTCCGCCGAGACGGGGGCATTCAAATTGCTAATGTCTTCTGGAGCCAGTGTAGGATGTTCAATTTTGCTCCAGAACTCATCCGATTTATTTACTTCATTGGCTTTAGGCGCGTACGATTCTTTAAAATATTCATAGAATATTGTCAAAATATCATCAGGTTTAGTGACATGTTCCCCTTTATGCTGCAGTTTATCTATATTTAGTTGGGTTTTTTTCATTTTTGAGTAGTTTAGCCAATATTCTGCCTGACTTATTGCCGTATCTGTACATTCTGGCTTGGATTCTTAATTCTTTTTGTGTTTCTTGAGATAGTACAAAGGCATCTCTCTCACTTTTTGCTCGTAGATATTTTGCCCAATTGAAAGGAGTTCTATCCGATAGATATTGATTATAAGAATTAAGCAAGAATTTATGAGATTCCTTTTCCCTTAGCCTAATTTTTTTTAGCAAAGCGGCACCATAAGCAATAATTTCCCCCCTCATTACAGCTTTCGCTGTCTCCCAAAATATTTCAGGGTTTTTAAGGTATTCTCTATTAAAGTATACATACTCTTTATATTTATTTAATAGGCAATTTTTAAATTTTAGATCAGATGTTAAGTAATAGGGAAAGAAGAAACGTGATGCAGTACGATGCGCGGGTGCTACTAATAATTCAAGAGAGATAGGTGCATGGTCTGAAATTAATATCGGCATTATTGTCGCTTTAACACTTGTTGTTGGAATACGCTCATCAATCAGAAAGATGTCTATTCTGGACATGGTTTTATGGGCTTTTGAAAGACAGGTAAAGTTCTGGGCAGTTGGGTTTTGATTTCTCCATATATCGTATATAGCTAGATTGTGCATAATTTTTTTATACATTTTAGTTTCTAAGTTATCTCTTTTTTGTTTCCGATGTTTAGTGTCTTGTCTTAGCCTGTCTAATGGGCATTGTGGTGCCATATTGAAGTCACCGGCGATAATTAAAGAGCCTTCAGTGTAGGATAAGAGCTTTGACTGGAGATTATTCCAATATTCTAAGTCAAACACATTTGGGCCATATGTATTACACAATGTGTACATCTTCCTGGCAATCTTTATTTTTAAAAGGACATATCTCCCCCCCGGATCGGCCACACAGTGAACAACATCTGGCTTAATTTTTTTACCTATTAATATTGCTACCCCACTCTTTCTCTCAACACCAGCAGCAAAATACACTTCTTTAACCCAGGAGGTTTTTAATTTTAAGGTTTCCTCTGCGGACAAGTGTGTTTCCTGGATGAAGCCAATGTCAGTATGGGACTTACGTAGTTGTGGGAGAATTGCCTTGCGTTTAATAGGTGTGGAGATACCTCCTACATTCCATGATACAATCTTACATTTTTCTATTTTTTCCATTTAGGAGATAAGTGTATCAAAATATAGAGATGAGGATTGAGGGAGAGAGAGAGAAAGAGAAAAAAAACAAAAAAAAAAAACCCACATCTTAGAGGGAGGTCTTTTCTTTTAAAATTGTCGCACACGTGAGGGGGAAAGATCCCACGACTCTTGTCTATCAAAGGACAAGGGTCTACCCTAATGAAAGTCTGCATTCCTAAACATTCTTTTGTTAAATTTTAAAGTTTGTTACACTTCTACATTCTGTTGTTGGTCTAGGGAGTCAAGTGTTTTGAAGAAGTTTTCAGCCGAGGTGGTTTCTTCGAACCAATGTGATTCTCCATGTACTACGACCTTAAGTTTGTGGGGATAAATTATCATTGCTCGGTAGCCTTTTTGAATAAATTTAGAGCAAACAGGGGCAAGTTCCCTTCTTTTTGCTGCTGTATCAGCAGAGAAATCTTGAAATAATAAAATTGTAGCCCCTTTGAATGTAATCGGCTGCTGCTTGCGATAGTACTGAAGTAATACGATTTTGTCCTGGTAGTTTAATAATTTTGCTAAAATTGGCCTAGGTCTATTTCTACCTTTATTGTCTGTGTAAGGGGAGCCTAGTCTGTGTGCTCTTTCAACTAATATAGGTTGATGTGTGGTTGGTATTTTAAGAATTTTAGGTAGTGACTCTGAGATAAAGGAGACAAGGTTCTCATTTTGATGTTCTTCTGGAAGACCGATAATTCTTATGTTGTTCCTTCTGGAACGATTCTCTAAGTCTTCTAATTTATTTTGGATTTTTTGTATATTGGTTTCTGTTGTTTCAAATTTTGAGCTATGTAAGTTTGTAATGTCTTCCAGATCAGACACCCTCTGTTCCACTTCTTGTAGTCTAACAGAGAACTGCCATACTTCTTGTGTTAACAAAAGGATATCCTGTTTTAGTTCAGTTTTAAGGGCATCGAATTTAGGGGTGAGGGCATCTGAAATACTAGTAACCAGGTTTTGAATATTAGTTACTTCTTGTATCATTGGTGCGTTAGGCAATATTGGTTGTGTATCGGTAGTATTTTCCTGTGTAATCTTCATTTTCCTATCCCTCTGTCTGGCTGTCATGGCTGGAGAAGGGGTCTTGTGTGGGGTGTGTAAAAATGTATCCATGTGCCGCAGGTAAAAAAAATAAATAAATAAAAGAGTGGGAGTTTATATTGTGATGTAAGAAAAAGAGTGATTAGAGTGCTCTGTGGACAGAGAGAGACCAAACAAGTGTTAAGGAGGTACTTAAACCTCAGGGAGGATAGTGGGGACCAGGAGGGGGGTGTGGGACAGGTGAGGGCGGAGAGAGAAAAAAAAAAAAAAAAAAGGGTGAAAGTGAGGTGTCTATATAGAATTAAGCAAATTAGTTATGTGGGAAGTCCAGCCATGGGAGTAAGTACAACACCAACAATCAGCGAACCCAGTAAAGCTGAGAAAAGCAAACGATGGTAAGCAGTGGAATACCTGTTTATTGTTTAGCTCAAACAAATGCTCAATATGATAGGTAAATGTCCATACATTGCCAAAACAGGTAGAAAAGGCTTAAGTGGTAAGTGACAGGCAAAATAAGGCAGGAAAAAATAGGTCAGACGCGTTTCCTATGTCATAAGCATATTTTTCCTCAGTGACCATACTTAATACCCACAACACACTGCTTTATAAACCCTTTAGCCGGACACTCCCAATAAATGGCTGTCCAATCAAAAGCCAATCTGTTACAAAAGCAGTGTGCAGAGGGCAAAGTGAAGGGGGAAAAAGGAAAAGAAAAAAGAAGAAATTAAAAAAACAAAATATTTAATATACATTAACTGACCAAGTTAAACACGTAAGTAATCACATAAGTAAACTGACATCACAATGTACAAATTCAATTATACTTGACCAGTGAAAAAAATATTTAATTAGAAATATATCGAATATATGCAATAATGCTGTGGATGTAAAGAGACATTGTTTTAAAAAAACAATGCAAAAAGAGGAAAGAAATAATGACTTATTGATCTACATATAACTTCACATCCCATTCTGAATTTAACCCATCTGGCATTCTAGTATCCAACTGAAAAATCCAATAAACTTCTCTTTTACTGAGAGTTATACCTCTATTACCACCCCTTGGGTGCCTTGGAATCAGTTGAATCGCTTGGAATGTCAGCAGGGAGCTGTCAGAATTGTGATGTTGTTTGAAATGCAGGGAGATGGGAGTTGTGGACTCAGAATCTTCAATTGAACGTAAGTGCTCAAGAAAACGATCTTTAAGAGCACGTGTCGTTTGTCCTACATACTGCCTGAAACAGCCCCTGCAGGTCAAAAGATATATGACGTAGCAAGAGTTGGAAGTCATATGCTCCCGAATTTCAAAGTGTTTTTGATTCTTGGTAGATACAAAATTTGTACCAAAAGAAGCATAGGAGCAGGATTTACATTTTCTGCTCCCACACTTAAAGAATCCTGGCTTAATAGAAAGCCAATTTTTGTTAGACTGTGTCCGTGGCAGCATTGAGGGTGACAGTAAGTTGCCCAAAGTATGAGCTTTGCGTGATACAAAGCAAATACCTTGCTTAATGATGCCTGCCAGACTGTCGTCAGTAGCCAAAATTGGAAGAGCCTTACGTATAATGTTGCAAATTTGACCATATTCAACACTATAAGAAGTGATGAATTTTGGTTTATTAAATTTATCAACATCCTTGTTTCCACTAGACAAAAAGAGATCCTTTCTATCTAAAAGATCAACTTCACTCTTAATAGTGTCAAGAGCTTGCCTTGAATACCCTCTATGGACCAATCTGTCAGTTAAATCATTACAATGTTTTGAGTAACTCTGATTAGTGGTACAGTTACGTTTTACCCTAATGTATTGACTTTTAGGGATAGATGAAAAGGTATGTCTAGGATGACATGATCTAGCATTTAAGATAGTGTTTCCAGCAGTCACTTTGCAAAACAATTCAATCTCTATACATGAACTTTCTCTATTGGGATGTAACTCAATATCCAAAAATGGAATTGAGGTTTTACTGTACTCCATGGTAAATTTGAGATTTAAAGAATTGTCTTGTAAATAGTTCAGAAACGGTTCAAGAAGGTTCCCCGGACCCTTCCAAATCAACAAAATATCGTCGATGTAGCGACAGTAAAATTGTATGTACTCTCTGTATGGGTTCCCATCTCCATAGACGTGGGACAGCTCCCACCAACCCAAGTAGAGGTTGGCATAGGAGGGGGCAAACTTAGCCCCCATTGCTGTCCCACGTCTCTGGAGATAGAATTCCCCCTCAAACATGAAAAAATTATGCGTTAGAAGGTAGTCCAGAGAAACCCTGATGAACCGCTTAACAGCATCATCATAGTCTGATGTGTCCAAAAAGAACTCAATTGCCAAACTTCCTTTGTCATGGGGTATACAGGTATACAGTGAGACAACATCAATGGTCACAAAAATAAATTCTTCTTGCCAAACCACACTTTCTATCTGTGTAATAACATCAGATGTGTCTCTAATGTAACTCATAAGACCCAAAACAAAGGGTTGTAAATACCCGTCTATCAACTCAGAAAGAGGCTCATTCAATGAGCCAATTCCAGCCACGATGGGTCTACCAGGTGGATTAGTATCATGCTTGTGAAGTTTGGGTAAGTAGTGAAAAATTGCTGTAATTGGATGCTCTGAGCCTCTTTCTGAGTTGATAGACGGGTATTTACAACCCTTTGTTTTGGGTCTTATGAGTTACATTAGAGACACATCTGATGTTATTACACAGATAGAAAGTGTGGTTTGGCAAGAAGAATTTATTTTTGTGACCATTGATGTTGTCTCACTGTATACCTGTATACCCCATGACAAAGGAAGTTTGGCAATTGAGTTCTTTTTGGACACATCAGACTATGATGATGCTGTTAAGCGGTTCATCAGGGTTTCTCTGGACTACCTTCTAACGCATAATTTTTTCATGTTTGAGGGGGAATTCTATCTCCAGAGAAGTGGGACAGCAATGGGGGCTAAGTTTGCCCCCTCCTATGCCAACCTCTACTTGGGTTGGTGGGAGCTGTCCCACGTCTATGGAGATGGGAACCCATACAGAGAGTACATACAATTTTACGGTCGCTACATCGACGATATTTTGTTGATTTGGAAGGGTCCGGGGAACCTTCTTGAACCGTTTCTGAACTATTTACAAGACAATTCTTTAAATCTCAAATTTACCATGGAGTACAGTAAAACCTCAATTCCATTTTTGGATATTGAGTTACATCCCAATAGAGAAAGTTCATGTATAGAGATTGAATTGTTTTGCAAAGTGACTGCTGGAAACACTATCTTAAATGCTAGATCATGTCATCCTAGACATACCTTTTCATCTATCCCTAAAAGTCAATACATTAGGGTAAAACGTAACTGTACCACTAATCAGAGTTACTCAAAACATTGTAATGATTTAACTGACAGATTGGTCCATAGAGGGTATTCAAGGCAAGCTATTGACACTATTAAGAGTGAAGTTGATCTTTTAGATAGAAAGGATCTCTTTTTGTCTAGTGGAAACAAGGATGTTGATAAATTTAATAAACCAAAATTCATCACTTCTTATAGTGTTGAATATGGTCAAATTTGCAACATTATACGTAAGGCTCTTCCAATTTTGGCTACTGACGACAGTCTGGCAGGCATCATTAAGCAAGGTATTTGCTTTGTATCACGCAAAGCTCATACTTTGTAAATCCTGCTCCTATGCTTCTTTTGGTACAAATTTTGTATCTACCAAGAATCAAAAACACTTTGAAATTCGGGAGCATATGACTTGCAACTCTTGCTACGTCATATATCTTTTGACCTGCAGGGGCTGTTTCAGGCAGTATGTAGGACAAACGACACGTGCTCTTAAAGATCGTTTTCTTGAGCACTTACGTTCAATTGAAGATTCTGAGTCCACAACTCCCATCTCCCTGCATTTCAAACAACATCACAATTCTGACAGCTCCCTGCTGACATTCCAAGCGATCCAACTGATTCCAAGGCACCCAAGGGGTGGTAATAGAGGTATAACTCTCAGTAAAAGAGAAGTTTATTGGATTTTTCAGTTGAATACTAGAATGCCAGATGGGTTCATTATTTCTTTCCTCTTTTTGCATTGTTTTTTTAAAACAATGTCTCTTTACATCCACAGCATTATTGCATATATTCGATATATTTCTAATTAAATATTTTTTTCACTGGTCAAGTATAATTGAATTTGTACATTGTGATGTCAGTTTACTTATGTGATTACTTACGTGTTTAACTTGGTCAGTTAATGTATATTAAATATTTTGTTTTTTTAATTTCTTCTTTTTTCTTTTCCTTTTTCCCCCTTCACTTTGCCCTCTGCACACTGCTTTTGTAACAGATTGGCTTTTGATTGGACAGCCATTTATTGGGAGTGTCCGGCTAAAGGGTTTATAAAGCAGTGTGTTGTGGGTATTAAGTATGGTCACTGAGGAAAAATATGCTTATGACATAGGAAACGCGTCTGACCTATTTTTTCCTGCCTTATTTTGCCTGTCACTTACCACTTAAGCCTTTTCTACCTGTTTTGGCAATGTATGGACATTTACCTATCATATTGAGCATTTGTTTGAGCTAAACAATAAACAGGTATTCCACTGCTTACCATCGTTTGCTTTTCTCAGCTTTACTGGGTGCGCTGATTGTTGGTGTTGTTCTATTAATTGAGCGTGGATGGAAGCGCTCTTTTCTCCGCACCAGGACAGCTGAGTATTCTGAGAATACGTCACCACTACGTCACGGGGGTGTGTCTGACTACGTGAAGTGCACTGATCGTCGGGGACTTTACTCACAGCCAGTGTTTGAATGTTTGAGCGCTTCCCGGTTGTTGCATACATGGGAGTAAGTATAAGGGAATGTTAAATTAATAGACTTTATTCGGAAAATTTAACCTAGTTTTTAAGACAACAGTTGTTTAAGTCTACAGGGAGATATATATATATGTAAGGTTCAGACTATAAGAACTGCAATATCACCCTATAGGCTAAGATAAGTTGATACTTCAAGCCTCTCCCTAGGGTCTGGGGTAGGTAGAAAGCCTATCTTTCAGAGAACAGTGTAAGGTGTTATTTCTTCAGTTCAGTTTAGATATAAATTGTTAAAGTGTAACACAGCTAGTTATTGCTTATTTTCTAGCAGGTTGTTTTTTAGTTAACTCCAAGAAGTATGTAAATATATGCTGGGGCGGAGAGCCCTGACAAAGTATGATTTCAAATATATCTATTTATATAGCAAATATAAGCAATAAAATAAAGAGAAAAAAAAAACAAGCAAGAAAGAGAGAAAAAAAGGAAAACAAAAATAAGAACAGCATTCTATTTCAATTTTTAGATCAAATCATCTCCTATATAAGAACAGCGAATGATACAAATATGGTAGCCTTGTTTTTTGTGTAATATTATCTGATACTTGTCTTAACAAAGTATCTAGCCTTAATTTTCTCTCCTTGGGTCAGTTAGTAATTTATGACTTAGAGAAGTTAAACCAAGGGGAGAGAAATAAAGTCCCCTTCTCTCTATCTAGTTTCCTATAGGGAGAAAAGATCAATTTTAAAGAGAGGGTACAATGTCTTATTATACAGTAAACACGCTTATATTTTCCTAAATGTTAGCCTTTCTATGATAGTATATAAAATATTATTATATGACACAGGTTTTATTAGCGGATATTCTGATCCAGTATTTCGGCTAGGTCATATACTCAAGACATTTATATGAGGATCAGTGAGGAATCTGGGATTGGTATAATACAATTAGCTAAACAGTACTGATTCCTCTTAGAGCTATAAACAGGTCATATGTTTTCTTAAACATTAGCTTCCTTGGAATATTATGGCAGACATTTTTACATAATATTTTTTTTTTTTTGTCATTAATCATTTTAGTTCAGTATCTCAGGTGTATTGTAAGCCAGAGAGGTTTATATGGGGACCAATAAGGCGTGCAAGATTATTGTCTCTGTAAAAGACAGTACAATTAAGTTGGCAGTACTGAGTCTCAAGATGCAGTATGTGCTTAATAGAGTTCAGTCAGCTCCCTTGTATTTGGTTCTCGTCACCTTACCTGGATTCCATCATATAGCAGTGTTCAACTAATAGGTAGGTGAGGAGAGATCATGCAAAAAAAAAAAATGTTGACTGAGTGCCAGAGAGTCCTAAGAAGTAGCCGTTCTGTGCAGTCCTCAGACCGCAACTACAGGGGTACCTCTCCAGACGAGTGTCCGGCTCCAACTGATAGTCTCGGCTGAGACAGGGGAAAGAAGACCAGCTCCCTCTCAGCTCACCGTCCCATTCACAGCACTACGGCGAGTCGGTTAGGACACGCCAAGCGAAATTCGCAGCAGCACCTCAGCGGCGGCTTCCAGTAGCAGTTAGGAACAGATCACACCTCCCACTCAGCTTCCGTATCGGAGGGGGGGCAAGCAGCAAGCATCCGCTTCAGCGCCCGGGATGACCGCTTTGGCTGTTGGCTTCACCCGGCTCACCACAGCAGCTCCACCTCCGTGGTCCGTGTCAGCAGGTCCAAGGGCGTCAAGAGCAGTGGAGAAGTGTATCTCTGTGGCAAGCCTCCAGAGCAATGTTAGGCAGTCTCAGTCTCCCACGCAGCCTCGGTGGGGGAGAGAGAGACCCGTAGGGAATCTGCCAGCAGCCTATAGTTGTCCAGGTAAGATTACAGGTGCTTTGTCGGCAAGGCAGTGAGAGAAAAGTTTATATGAAAAATAGCCTCGACCTCCCGCGCAACACCGGTGGGGGAGGGAGGGAATCAATTCCTCTGAACAAGGTGTTTCTTAATTTTAACTCGATAGCCTCATTGATATGGAGGAGGCAACAAAGGACAGTTTTTGCAGCAGACTAGGAATGTCTACACGGTGGGATGATTGTCCATCGTTTGGTTCCAGTAGCGTTGGTGTAAGCTATCCAGGTAGCTACCCAGGTCTCTGGGTTCGGCACGAGCGGGAAACTGCAGGACTGGAAGGTAACCACACACGGGTGTTGCAGTTAGCTCCTCCTCCGGAAACCAGCAGAGCATCCTCTGTCCCCATTCTTAATAATACAATTAAAATCCCCAACCAAAAAAGTTGGCTCTCGACCTGGCAGAAAAAACTTTAAAGTTTCAAAATTAAGCAAACGTTCTACCCTATTTGGAGAAGCATATACATTAAACAAACGAAAAACAGTCCCACAAAAACTAAAACTAACCAAAAGTACCCGACCTGGGACAATATGAACTACATTAAGTATAGAAAAACTAAGCCCCTTAAACAAAACTCCCACCCCCCCATTCCTATCAGAAGAACAAGACCATACTTTAGGACCATATTCCCAGTCAGCACATTTAGGATGTTCAGAGAGACCACATTCCTGCAAACAAAAAATATTAGCAGAACATACAGATAATAATTTAAAAATTGCAGCTCTCCTTGCTATAGTTATCATACACTTGACATTAAGGGAAGAAATGGTCAGAAACATCACAAAAATAAATTAAAGAAAAAAAAAAAAAGAAATAACATCAGGACTTCTTCTTTCCTTTCTTTTTCTTAGGACTCAAAGGAGATCCTTTAAATCTGCCTCTGTGACGTTCCGACCTCCTAGGCTCCCCCTTGCCAGCCTCATAACCAGTAACTTCAGCAAGTTGGTTCACATCTCTTTTATCTAGATAACCAACAGAAGAGGCATCAGAAAAGTAACCTATACACTGGCTTGAGTCAGAAGGAGCATCTTTAGTAGAGACAGAAGGAAACTCTGAAATTAAAGAGTCAGCATAACTTGTAGTATCTGGATCTGCACCCTTAACTACTGGAAGATTCAAATCAGGACTCTCCCATCCATCAGAATCCGCATCTATTTTTCGCTTGGAGGCAGATTTTTTCCCTTCAGTGTCCATATCCTCCTCAGAACTAGAGGACACAACAGCAGACCAATCAATGTTCTCCCCTTCACCAAGAACAGCATCAGGAGCAGCATCATAAGATGACTCAGTGAAGGAAAAATTCTCTGTCCCAGGAACAGCAACAGTATCATCCACAGAATTGAGCAACAGGGCTTCAAGAACATCTGAAGCAGTTATCATATTAGATGTAGCAAGATCCACCTCCTGAAGATGAGATTGGGCTTCCTCTACCTTCTCAGCCACAGGAACCACTACAGGAGCATCAGACACCTCTCCGACAGGGACCCCAACTGCAGATTTCTTACACAAAAGAGGTAATATAGAGTTCAATGCCTCATCAGAGACCTCCTCCTCATTCACAGATGGCTCAACTGCAACTGAAGATGTTTTTTTTTGCAACATCAGCATAGGAAGGCTTCACTCTATCAAGCCCCTGAAACATCATCAAAGGACACATCCTGCACAGATGACTTGAAGAACCACACAGTTCACAGGTCCGGCATTTACTACAGTGGGCAACAAGATGATCCTCCTCACCGCAATTTCGACATCTGGCACCTGGGCAATTTTCAGCAATGTGACCAAACAGGTTGCAACTACGGCAAAAAAGAGGCATGTCATCATAGTATAGGAAACCTCTATTTCCACCAATGGTGAAAGTCTGTGGAGGGTGTTTCTTTCCACCAATACCTAATTCATCTGGCACAAACCGCACCCAGAACCTGCGCTTTCCATTGAAAGTCCCAAACTGATTCTTCAGCTTGATACCTCCTTGAACATCATCAAAGTAGCGACAAAGAAACAGACGAATTTCCACATCAGTGACCCAAGGGTTGTACATATGTACTGTCACCGGGATTCTTCTTTCCCTCTGCACACAGGCAACAAATTTCATGCCAACCAACTCTGGAGCAGCAGCCATATCAATAGTCCGTTGATAGCAAGTCTGTAAATAATGCTCATTGGTGAAAGCCACATCAAAAATCCCTCTTGAAGGGAATGACTGAACACAATGCAAGCTTGCTCTTGGCATCTTCAAAACACCCTCCAAAACCACCTGCTGGACATGAGCCAAACCAATCTTCTCTCGAAAGTCCTCAGAAATCAACACCCAAAGTGTATGGGGAACATTTGGCACATTGGTAGCCATATTTGCCCTATTGCCTCTTTAGGCTGGATTTCAGAGCGCCCCCCCAAAAGCAGCATGTGGCTGAAGTCCAGGGACGATGCCACAAGGCCAAGGGGACGGCCCTACTACCCAGTTGCTGTACGCCTAAGGAGTAGCCACCCCCCCAATAGCAGCAGGAGCCCAAACCCCAAAGAGAAAGGACCCCAGGCCGAAGGAGCAGGTCTCCAGGCAGCAAACCAAGACCAAGACCAAGTACAGAAAACTGCACTTGATCCAAGCCAAAGGCCCGAGAAGCAACCTCAGCTGATCATTTCGGCCTATTGTGGGCCTCGTGAGTGAGGTGCAGCCATATCCCTCTAGGAACACTGAGCAACGGGTCCACGTCTGGATTCCCACATCACACTTAGGGAGACTTCCCCAAGTGTCATAATTTGCATAAATAAAAAGAGAGAAGCGCTCAACCCTGTAACGAACAATAGCATAATAGCTTATTCTATGGCTAGTTACCACCCTAGAAGCAGCCTCTTTTTGTTCAATATGTGCTTTTCACAGAGAAGAACTTTCCTGTAGCATATCAGTCTGATCCTGACTTAACAGTGCAGTCCAGCCCCGAAATACCAGACAATCCCTCTCTGAACGAAACAGCAAAGCCCCAGATGTACGTTTCAGCCTATTGTGCTATTGTTCGTTTCCAGGTTGAGTGCTTCTCTCTTTTTATTTATGCAAATTATGACATTTTGGGAAGTCTCCCTAAGTGTGATGTGGGAATCCAGACGTGGACCCGTTGCTCAGTGTGCCTAGAGGGATATGGCTGCACCTCACTGATGAGGCCCACAATAGGCTGAAATGGACATCTGGGGTTTTGCTGTTTCTTTCGTTCAGAGAAGAATTGCCTGGTATTTCGGGGCTGGACTGTACTGTGAAGTCAGGATCAGACTGATATGCTTCAGGAAAGTTCCTCTCTGTGAAAGGCACATGTTGAGCAAAAAGAGGCTGCTTCTTGGGTGGTAACTAGCCATAGAACAAGCTATTATGCTATTGTTCGTCTCCAGGTTGAGCGCTTCTCTCTTTTTATTTATTTATTTATTTATATATATATATATATATATATATCTGTAAATACATACAGTATATATGTATTTACAGACATATATACCCCCATTAACTCATAAATACATATGTATACATATAGACATAAATAGAAGTGCATTCGAGCCCTTTGCAGATAAGTAGATGAAAACATGAAAAACATATTTATGTAATAATCATATTTAATAAAGTGTTATATTGTATATTTACTGTAAATATGTCACATTCCAATGTTCTTCACATAGGGGAATATGTTCAAAAAATGTTTAAATATATATTCCTAAATATATTTATGTATATATATGTATATATCTATACTTACATAAAACTGTGTGATATATATATATATATATATATATATATATATATATATATATATATATATATATATATATATATAAGATCTATGACTAAGGCAACATGCTGAAACACGTTAGATCGATTCTTGCTGCATTTAAATTGGACTAAATAAAGTTGGAACTTTTAAACATTTGAGCACCACGCTTTTGTACTTTTTGCTATATATATATATATATATATATATATATATAAATATATGTGTTATGGGTAAAGTCCAAAATCCGGGTAATCCTAGGATTACCAGGGTAAAGCTAACTCTACCAAAGTGGCTCTGGGTAAAGCCCGAAGTAATTTAATTCCCCCATCTACACTATTTTGTTTGCCTCTGTCTGGGGAGTTGAAGGAAGGCACACACAGAGATAGCAGCAGCATAAATTATAACCAATTTATTATGGCACAAGAAAAAAGTCCAAGACTTTTTTCTTGTGCCATAATAAATTGGTTATAATTTATGCTGCTGCTATCTCTGTGTGTATCTGTTTGGGGGTTTGCAGGAACCCTGGCAGCGAGCATTGGGCATTTAAGGGTGCTGGACTTTTGACTGTTTGTGAGTTGAAGGAAGGCGCCCGCCGATCCTCTAGCATCGACCACAAGTTAACCCCCCAGGTGGAGGAAAAAAAGATAGTGAAGATGTGTGAATTATAGAGCATCGTATATATTTTTGATGCAGTGACTCGATGTCCTCTGAGGAGATTTATCATGTTACATCGGACTTTACCCAGAGCTGATTGGGTAATGTCAGCTTTACCATAGTAATGCTAGGGTTTCCCAATTTCTGACTTTCCCCACAACATATATATATATATATATATATATATATATATATATATATATATATATATATATAAAATCCTGTGTATATGTATGTCTATATGTATATATGTATGTGTATATATATATATATATGTATATATATATATAAATATATATATATATATATATATATGTAGGTATGGATATATATTGTACCAAAATACAATCAGATATATGTAGAAATATGTATTTATGAATAAATAGAACATATTCTGCTATGTGAAAAACATTGGAATGTGAAATATTCATATTTTCATGTCGGGTTAGCACACTTGAGAATATACAATCATGTTAGCATGTGAGTAGGGTGTATGTTTTTCCTACTTTTTCTGCTCTGTTGACTTCTATGGGGGAATAGGTTATCACGCGTATGATTTTCTAAGTTCTGCTTTTCACACTGGTCAGGTTAACGTGCCTGCGAAAACAGTTTACTTTCAACTTGTAATAAAAGTGCACCCCAACGCACGCAAAAAGCTTACTTCTAGCACAATTAACGCTTGAGCTGGAGCGTTAAATAACACTCCATTTGTAATATGGCCCTTAATACGGTAATAAACTGTTATCAAATCTGCATTGTAGAGTGCCATTCTGTTGACTGGCAAACCTCAGTGCCTTCCCTAATGTGTCTCTTTACATTAAAATTCACATTCTGTGCACTGAATTTTAATACATATAATAAAATATTTCACAGAATCTTTAACATTTAATCTTGAGACTATCCAGGTTAAAATGTTTTGTGAAAAGTACCTTTTTAATATTGCAGGGAGAATCGTGATGAAGGTTTTTATATCAGTATATTTCACTGTGCTACCCCCGCTATATACACAGTAAGAAAGACTCACACAAAATCTTCCATGCACAGAAATCATTGTAAGTTTAATACTGCTGATTTCTTTTCTATCAGTGTAGCAGCAGCAAAATATTTAAAATATGTTATAGTTTAGCCAGTTTAAAATCCTTCTCTTTTTTTCTCTAGTAAATAAATGCATAAAGTAGATAATGTGTTAGTATCTTTAAACACAGTGTCTTGAGGTTTATGCAAAAAATATAATGCCATATAACCATGATTTGAGAGATAATGTACAACTTGGTGTTTTGAACTGTACACTAAGACAAAAATGACACTTAAAGCATATGTAATCAATTTGTTTTAAAGGTGTAAAGAAGAGCAGATAAAGAACAGTGTTATTAAAATACCTACAGCAGGGTTATGTGTTCTTTCAAATGATCAAGTTTTCAAATTTACTAGGATTTGTCTAACCTAAAATAAAAAGCTAATGTGATAATTATTTGCATTTAAAGAGGTAACTAATTAACCTAGAGAAAGTGACTATTTGCATTTTTTATTTCCATCCTCATCATTTCCTACATTCTATACATTTGAACACCAAAAGCTCATTAATCTCAGCATTGTCTATTGAATGAGCGCTGAAGAATAACAGCAGAATTTTAGAGACTGAAGAGGGGTATAAGTGATTTTTGGCCAGTGAGTTTTTTTGATTCAGCTAAAATTGGTAACTTGAATGAGCAATCCTGGCCTGCCATTGATAGCATATAAAAAATATGCATAGAAAATGATCAAGCTTGCTTGAAACATTTTCAGGCAGAAATTCTGATGCTTTGAAATGGAAGTTCTGATTGAAATAACATAAACAACAAATGATAATACATTTGGTATATATTATACAATTTATAAAGACCACACAAATAACTTTACATAACAATTTGATTGTGAAGATTTACATATTTATCATATTTACAGTCATTTAAATAAACTTACTGAACTTGTGTATCTGTCTATTGCTGGTGACATCCAGATATGCATTTTTGTCTTGAGCTGTGCTACTGTCATGGTTATTGTATAAAAGTGATATGCAAGTATACAAAATTCTGTAAATGTTTGTTAGTTAAAAAATATGTGTTATCCAAGCAGCTTTAGTCATTAAGGGCTAGATTAAGAGTAGGGCACAAATTAACACTTCCACTCAAGTGTTAATTGCGATAGAAGTAAGCTTTTTGCACACGTCGGATTGCGCTCATATTATGAGTTGAAAGTAAACTGTTTGCACTCTTGCCCTACCCTGATGAGCGCAAAAAGCTAAACTTACAATATCACTTGCATAATAACCTATTCCCCCATTGAAGTCAGTAAAGAAAAAAAAGTGGAAAAAAAACCTACACCGCACTCTTGCGCAAACCCGATTGCATTTTCCAATGTCAGCTAACTGGACATGAAAAATATGAATATTTTCCATTCTAATGTTCTGCACATAGCAGAATATGTTCTATTTATTCAGAAATAAATATTTCTACATATAGCTGATGGTATTTTGGTACAATATACGTATATCCATACCTGTATATATATATATATAGATATATATATATATATATATATATATATATATATATATGATTATTTATAGGTATATAAATATACAGATATATATAGGAATATCTATTAAAAAATATATAATGTGCAGAACATTGAAATGTGAAATATTTACAATAAATGCACAGTATAACACTTTACTAAATTTGTATATATATATATATATATATATATATACAGTATATACATCATTTGAGATATATATGCATGTATCTCAATGTTTGCCTGCCATTTTTTTTTCTAACACCTGATACCTCATATCTTTGAACCCTTATGACTTTTTTGTGCGATATTTTTATAAACCATTTTTATTAGATAGTGTTATGAGTGTAACTGTACTTTTAAATGTATTTTTGTTGTTTTTGTGCCACTTTTTTTGTACTTTGTAAAGTAATTTTTGATTTGTTATGTGACAATTTTAGTTTTGCGAAAAGTTAACCAGAGCTCTGAGTTTGCGGTAATAATTCTAGTGTAAATCACAATTGTGCTCACACGCTCACATTTACTTTCAACTTGTAATATGTAGACTTGTGCATGATCGAAAAATTTGTTTCGGTTCGGTTTGGATCGATTCAGATTTTTTCAAATTTCTGTTCGCATCAATTCGAATTCGGAAAAATTTGAATGAATTAGTTTCGGATTAATTCGGATTCAAATAAATTCAGCTGAATTCGGTTTGATTCGGTTCGGTTCGGAAATTCGGAATTTCGGTATGTGTTAGGTGGGATATGCTGTGTATTAGACTAGTATTATGTACTGTATATTAGGTGTAACCCATAGCAGAGTTATTAACCTAATAAACTGTACAATACTAGTGTAATCCATGGCCATTCGAATCTACTGAATAAATCCGAACTAATTCGGATTTATTCGGTAGATTCGGCACTATTTCAATTCGGAAATTCGAATCGATCCGAATCTTAGAATTTACCAAATTTGGCCGAATTTCCGAATCGATCCGAAACGAAACGCACATGTCTAGTAATATAAGCACAATTTAACCTGTGCGCAAACGCTCTAGAAAACCCGATATCGGTTGCATGCAAATGTTTGCGCTCCGATCATAATCCGGTCCTTAATGAAAAATAATATATATAGAGAGAGATTTATAAGAGTTTTAAAATTTCAAAAATGCTGCATGTTCACATATGAGATACAAAATGATAAATATTCTTTCAGTTCGCAAAACACTTTATCCCCAGAAACTCCCTCTGGCACCCTCAGATTTATAACGTTTTCCATTCCTTTTCTGTGTTACCGTAATACAAGCAATACAAGTGCTTATAATAAAATAGTACTCAAAGGATATACAATGTCATAAGGTATACATGTTAACAAAGATTAACCATTTCATAGCAACATCTATGAAAAAAACAAACTAAAAACTATAAGTAACAGGGTTATCACAGGATTTTAATAGACCTGAACCAAAGCTAGCACTAACAAAGCAATTTATTCAGTACTAATAATAACAGCATATTTTTTAAAACATTAATATTAATAAGATGTGCAAATAATATTTTCAAATGATGTATTATAACACATTTATATAATTCAAACAAATAACTGTTCTCAACTTTTTGTATACTGGCATACCCTCAAATCTTTAGAATTTTAAATCTGTTTTTGCATTTACTCACCTTCAGTTACCATGGACCTCATTACCATTTATTGCTGCCAGCCATTTCCCATTGTCAATAAGTAAGAGTTCCTATGGATGCTACAATCAAATTATATATAATTAACTAAAAAATAAACCTACCACTAAAATAAAATGACTGTATAGTAAAGGAGAAGTCTCTGCTATTATATATAATTCTAAAAATATCATGGGAGATTGAAGAAATACTGGCACCTACAGCATGTTCCAAATCATTTTGTCTACCAATAAATTAATATTGTTGAGTAAAAATGTCCAAATAAATTAAGACACCCAGTGTTTCAATGGTACAGACAAATAAGAACATTATAATCCCCTTATATCTGTGTTATCCCCTGTGTTAACCCCTCTGATATTACAGTAGCCTTGCTAAAACCTGGCACAGGGCAACTGTAGATTCACTAAGCATAGACACATTAAATGATCCACCACAATGTGTTTATACTGCATTGTACAGGAATTCTTCAATGAAATTTCCATAAGATTTGAACCATATATTTTACTAATATATTCAGTTCAGACTTTGTACATAGCAGAGTAAAATATTGTTACATTTTGGCTGTGTTTTTGCAACATTTTCCAAGTTTTTCCAGCATTGTATAATTAATGAATATATAACTTACCATACATACCTGAAGAAATAATTTCCTTATCTGGAAAAACTGATTTGAACCATCTTCATATGCAGAATCCTTTAAAAAAATTAAATAATGTGACTTGTGAAATGTGGTTCTTGTCTATTGGTGGTGACTGCCAAGTATAAGTTTTTGACATGAGATGTGCTACTGTGGCTGCTATAGTATCCCAGTGATATATAATTCAACAAAAACAACAAAAGTGTTTTCACAAATTCTTCAGCTTTTTGTTTATATAATACTATCCTATGTTATACCAGGAGGCCTAGTTATTATAAAAAGTAAACAAATACATACATAGTAATAGATTTAATACACTTAGAAGAAATTCATAGACAATTGTCTATTACCAAATGATGATAAGTTATAGTTATTCTTAAAAGCTTGCAGTGAACATAAAACCACATCCTCAGAGACTCCCACTGGTACCTCTAGATTATAACCAGCTTTTCCAGTTTGTTTTCCTGTATTACCTTAATACAAATGTTCATAATACAATAATATTTAAAAGCTATAAAATGTTATACCATATACATTCTGGTAAGAGTAACTAATCTATAGAAACATTACAAGGTCAAAAGATACATTATATTAGTTTTGGCAGCAGCTCTATGCTTTCAGCATTTCAGAATAGTATATTTCTTTTTAATCTTAAATTGAGTGGAGCGCTAACAATTACACTCAAGTGAAAATAGATTTATCGTGGGTGCTTTTTGCTCGTATTACAAGTTTAAACTAAACACGATCACTTGGGCGCAATTGAAGGTAAATCAGGATAGCACATCCTCAGAGCTCTGGTTAACTCTTTAGTGAAACAAAAAAAATGTCACAAAACACATCAAAAATACAAAAAAGTACAATTACACTCATAAAAACACAATCTGATAAAAAATTATTAGAAAAATACATTTTTCACAAAAAAAAGTTATAAAGGCTCAAAGATATGAGGTCTCAGGTGTTAGAAAAAAATGTCAGGCAAAGGGCTTTAACATAGAAATACATACATATACATGTCTAAAGATGGATATGTATGTATGTATATATGTGTGTAAATATGTATTTATACGTGTATTTACAGATATTTATATAGACACAAATAAACACATAAATGCATATGTAATTATGTACACACACACAAAGACATATATATATATATATAAGTGCATTGGAGCCCTTTATAGTCAAGTAGATTAAAACATGAAAAAGCATATTTATGTAATATTCATATTTAATAAAATGTTTAACTGTGTATTTACTGTAAATATTTCACATTCCAATGTTCTGCTCATATCAAAATATGTTCTATGTATTTATAAATAGATATTCGTATATATATCTGTATAAATCTATACCTATATATAGGTATAAATATATATTTGTGCAAAATACCACAAGATATATGTAGAAATACATATTTATGAATAAATAGAACATAATCTGCTATGATATATATGTACCTTGTTCAGAGAGGAATTGCCTGGTATTTTCCGCTGGACTGACCTTAATTGGTGGGACAGACTGATATGCTACAGAAAAGTTCTATTACTAAACATTACTGGGCTAAAAAGAAGTTGCACCCAGGTGGTAAATCACCATAGAAGAAGTTAACAAGTTATTGAGCTGTTTGTTTGTTCCTGAGAGTGCGCTTCTCTCTGAGGCCCCAATGTTCAAAAGTGCTACGAGGTGGCACAATGTTCCAAGCAATCCACTGCGATGTCGAGCGAGCTTGTCGGAATATTACAAGCTCTCGACATAGCCACATCACTGAGAGGTGTTTACTATACACACCATTGGTCGACAAAGCTGGCTTAAGCAACACCCAGCATCGTTAACCATATTGACAAGGTATAGTAAACGATCCCTGGAATATTACTACCCTCTGCCTAATCGCAACTCCTAATACCCCTAAAACGAAGTACCCCATGATCACACACTAACACTAAACTAATAAACATCGAAAGCACCACATACCCACCACAAATCGTGAACTATTAACCTCTAAACCATTTGAATGATGTTCATATTTCTGTGAAGGTAAAACTTTCATCTCTGCACCACTGGGAGCTAGCTGATATACGCTTCAAACAGATCGCTGCTTGGAAGCAGGGAAGAAATATCATCTCAGCTGAAGGTATACCATCTTTGTCTTTTTGTTAAAAGCTTAACACAGCGCTGTTTAAAGGAAACACTGCATAAATAAGGCAAATCTTATATCTCTGCACCACTGGGAGCTAGCTGATATACACTCCAAACAGATCGCTGTTTGAGAGCAGAGAAGAAATATCACCCTAGCTGAAGGTATACCATCTCTTTTTTTCGTTAAAAGGTTAACGCAACACTGCTTAAAGGAAACACTGCATCAATAAGGTACCTTATTAACTATATTTACACCTATATAAACTGCCTTAATAAATCAGTTCCCCACATTATTTGGAAACCGCTGGGACTCATATCCTATTTTCCTATTTTTCTGTTGTTAAAAAACATTTTCGAGGTAAGAGTCCTATTAAAGGAACGCAGATTGTGGCCCACTTTCCCTGATAATAGGCATTTTAGCTACATTGTTTTAATTGAAGGGAGACGTCCCTTATGTATGTTTGTGAAAATATGTGTTTTTAAATATATGCTATTTTTATCTGATCACACTTGAATGTTATATACTAATTTTTTTATCGCAAGCATACACATATTTGCTTTTATATATCACAGATTTGTATCTATCTAATATACAGTATATGCTATTTGGATAAACATTTTCTATTTGACCGCACTAGAGTGCTCTAAATTTTTTAATTTTCTTTACAGCCAGCAAACACATATTTGCTTTTGTATATGATCACAGATTTATACCTACCATATATTACAAATAACAAAAGATGATAGTCACACCACCAAGTTCAATGAATGAATTTCTTTATTGAGCCAAGACAAAAAAATAGCAACGTTTCGGACACAAGTCCTTAATCTTGCATCATATATTACAAATAACTCACTGAATATATAAGAAACTTTTTGACCTATGCTTTTTAGCGCTGCCACTCACTAACATTTTGCATTTATCATTTAGATTATCTTAGAAGGGGTTAATCATTAGTGACAGCCAGGTTCTTTTATCTTTGGCGCTATCCTGTATTCCTTACATAACCTCTAAACCACCACATACCCACTGCAAGTGTTATCTATTAACCCCTGCACCGCCATCAACCAACCGCAAATGCTAACTATTAACCCCCTATGCCACCATCAACCCACCGCAAGTGCTACTATTAACTCCCTATGTCGCCATCAACCCACCGCAAGTGCTAACTATTAACCCCTATGCCACCATCAACCCACACAGCAAATGCTAAAAATTCGCCCCTTATGCCGCCATCAACCCACCACAAGTGCTAGCTATTAACCCCCTATGCCGACATATCAAGTCTTAAGCTATTAACCCCTAAACCGCCACATGTCTACTGCAATAAACTAAATATAAACCCCCCTAAACCACCATCAACCCACCGCAAGTGCCTAACTATTAACCCCCTATCCAGCCATTAAAAAATCTTAGTTAAAAATATCTAACTTAGAAAAATCTAACTTAAAAAATTCTAATTTTAAAAAAATCTGTTAGATTACAAAACCCTAAACTGAAAAAAAAATAAACAAAGGAAATTGAACCCTACTCTAACACATAACCCCCCTTTAAATTTACCCCACTAAGTTACACAAAAAAAGCCAATGTTACACAAAATAAATAAAATCTAAGTTGCAAAAATTAATAAACTACATTATCCAAAGCATTATACCTAACAATAAACTACATGCCCCACACAAAAAGAGCCCACCCATAATAGAAAAAAAAAAAACTAAACCCTAACTCAAAAATAACCATAGACCTTAAAAGAGCATTTAAGACTGCATTTGCCTCATCTCAGCCATTAATAAAGATTGTGGCATGGAGGCGACAGAAGAGGCTGCCAAAGCCAGCTGAATCCCCCTGCAAAGATGGGCCCCTGGAGCCTGGAAGAAGATGGACCCTCGACAGATCAAGAGGAGCTGGAGTCCTCATTAACTGTGAGTAACAATTGTGGGGTTAGTTACTGTTTTTTTGGGGGTGTTTTTTTTATTTTTCAGGATAGGCTGTTATTTTTAATTCTTTATTTTAGGCTAGGTTTCAACAGTTAGATTTTTTTGTTTCAGGGGTTCCTTTAATGCAAGTGGCGTATTTTGTAACGTTTTATTTTTTTGGCAAAAGAGCTGTGATCGCTTTAGGGCAATGCCCTACACAAGGCCCTTTACAAAAAAATTGTAAAAGTTAGGATTTATTTTTTATTTTTTTATTTTATGGGGCATGTAGTTTAGTGTTAGGTATAGTTTTTTATTTTGGATAATGTATTTTTTATTTTCTGCAACTTAGTTTTTTTTTAATGTAACTTAGATTTGTATTTTATTTTTGTAACTTAGTGGGGTTAATTTAGATGGGGGTTAGTTTAGAGGGTGGTTAGTTTAGAGGGGATTTTGTTAACAGTGTAGTTCTAGTTTGTGCTGGGAGGTGGTGGTCTAGGCTTTAATCTCCTAACCACCCCTCATGATAGCTACCATTTATTAGACCTTAAAGGGACATGAAACCCAAATGTTTTCTTTCGTGATTTAGAAAGAGCATGCCATTTTAAACAACTTTCTAATTTACTTCTAATATCTAATTTGCTTCATTCTCTTGATATCACTTGCTGAAAAGCATATCTAGATATGCTCAGAAGCTGCTGATTGGTTGCTGCACATAGAGGCCTTGTGTGATTGGCTCACACATGTGCATTGCTATTTTTCAACAAAGGATATCTAAAGAATTGAGCAAATTAGATAATAGAAGTAAATTGGAAAGTTGTTTAAAATTGCATGCCCTATCTGAATCATGAAAGTTTAATTTTGACTAGATTGTTCCTTTAATTGCATAACTACTCTTACAACTGTAAGAGGTTTGATTAGGTGATTATTGATGGTTACCATTTGTTAAGCCTTAATTACCTAACCACCCTCATACCTGTATGGGGATTGATTAGGTGATTAGGTTAGGGCAACATAGGGGTTAATAGTGCATCTAGCTACAATTTTTTAAATATTATGCATTCTGTTGTATGATGCACAGTCTTTTAACTATTGTATATAATTAATATGTATTTATGTTTTCTTGTTGTGTTTTTTATTTTAAATATAAATATATATTTTAAAATGTATATTCATGTTACAAAATGCATTAGTGTTACAATTGTTTTATTGCAAAACAGGCATGCAGTTATGGGATACTAAAATTATGATGCAACTGTCTTTTAACACTTAAATATCTATTTTACAAATATATTTTTATTTACAATAATAAATGCATCAAGGAAGAATATCTACATTTGAATGTATATTTCCAATACTTAAACTAATATTCATTATAAATGATCATGCATTTTATTTCAAAGATTGTAGAGATAATGTAGTCAGGCCTTGAATTGATATTCAATATTCAAACAGTTATGCATGTAAATTGCATAATAGTTTAACTATTGCATATACATTAAACTGTGTTAATGTAAGCTTGTTGTGTTTATATTAATACACATTTATGTTATAGTAGTCAGTATCATTAAATTATATATTTACATGACAGGTATGCAGTTATGTATATCTATAATATTAATTATACTGACTTTAATTAGAAATAAAACACAACAAGCAACATTAAACGCATTTTAATTTATACGTTTTAATTTATACGCAAATATTTAAACATGATTAATTGTACATAACAATGCATCATTTAAATATTGGATATTTATGTTTTAGTTCATGGCAGATTAGGGGTTAATGTTTAAACAATATGCTTTGTCATGTACAGTGCATACTGCTTAAATCATTGTAGATATCTTAAAATGGATTTAATGTTTGTATAATATTATTTTAAACATAAACATATATCTTTATATCGGCTATCTCAATTTCTCACAACTAACTCCTTACTTGATCCAAAACAATCTGGTTTCTGCCCAAAACATTCAAAAGAGACCGATATAACTAAAGTAACAAATTACCTGTTATTAGCTAAAGGCAAAGGCCACTATTCCTTACTAATTCTTCTTGACCTGTCCGCCGCTTTTGACACAGTTGACCATCCTCTTGTCCTAAAAATCCTACATTCATTTGGAATCCAAGAAACAGCCCTCTCCTGGTTTGCCTCATATCTCTCAAACCGCTTGTTTTCAGTTTCCTTTAACAACATATCTTCTGATCCTGTGCCTCTCTCAGTTGGAGTACTGCAAGGCTCTGTCTTGGGTCCCTTGCTTTTCTCTCTCTATACATCCTCCCTTGGAAAACTTATAGCCTCCTTTGGCTTCCAGTACCACTTATATGCTGATGATACCCAAATCTATCTTTCTCCTGATATCTCTCCCTCTTTACTTATTCACACTACCTCCAACTCAATCTGTCCAAAACTGAACTACTTCTTATTCCCCCCTCTTCGAGACTTTCAACATCTGATATTTCTCTGATGGTTGGAGACTCTATTCTCAACACCTCACCCCAAGTCCGCTGTCTTGGGCTCACACTTGACTCAGAACTCACATTCAACTCACATATACAAGCGCTTACCAAATCCTGCCGTTCACACCTATGCAACATTTCCAGAATTCGTCCCTTCCTTACTCAAAAAAACTACAAAAATACTAATCCATTCCCTCATTTTGTCACGTATTGATTATTACAATCTATTTCTAAATGGCCTTCCAAAACACCGCCTTTCCTCCCTCCAATCTATTATGAATGCTTCTGCTAGACTCATCCACCTAAGTTGCAGATCTACATCAGCTGCTCCGCTCTGCCGTCTCTACACTGGCTCCCCATACACTTCAGAATACAATTTAAAGTATTAACCCTAACCTGCAAAGCAATCAACAGTCTAACTCCCAACTATATTTCCTCTCTCATTGTAAAATATTCCCCATCCTGTCCGCTTCGATCAACCTCTGACCTACATGTCTCCACTCCTGTTATCTCTATGTCCCACTCCCGTCTCCAAGACTTCAAACATGCTGCTTCTGTCCTCTGAAACTCTCTACCTGCTCCATAAGACTGTCTCCAACCTTGTATAGCTTCAGACGCTCCTTGAAAACCCACCTATTCAGAGAGGCTTACCATCACTCCTCCATCTCTCATCCTAAACATACATGAACTGCCTGACTCACTGCTACAACTACAACCGATGTGGGGCCTATTTATCAAGCCGTCAACCGCAAATACGCTGGAATTCTGCAGCGTAATTGTGGAGAGGTTGATTCACCTTATTTATCAAAGGCTACAGACCAGCAAAAGTAGAATTTTGTGAGGTAACATACGATCCGTTGGTCTCAGTCCGACACAGATCGATGGTTACATCACTACAGATGTTTCGAATGCAAATTCGGCACTATCTGACTACTTTTGCTAGTTATCAAAAATCTACCAGGTATGCTCGCCACTATTCCGGCCCAGCGTACCTGGTTTTCAATCCGCCACCCTGGAGGCGGCGAATGCCATAGGAATCAATGGAAGTCTGAAAGCAGAGAAAGCTCATGTTCGCTGCTGCCCGATATCCCATTGATTTCTATGGTATAATAAAAGTAACGCTTACACATAACACACTAACATGTACCCGAGTCTAAACGCCCCTGATCTGCCGCCACCTACATTATACTTATTAACCCCTATTCTGCTGCCCCTACACCCCTGCCACCTACATTATACTTATTAACCCCTAATCTGCCACCACGACACCGCCGCCACCTAAATAAAAGTTATTAACCCCTATCCCGCCTCTCCCGGAGCCCACCACAACTAAATAAAGTTATTAACCCCTAAACCCCTGGTCTCCCACATCACTAGCACTAACTAAACCTATTAACCCCTAAACCGCCAGCCCCCTACATTGCCATAAACTAAATTAAACTATTAACCCCTAAACCTAACAACCCGCTAACCTTACATTAAATATTAACTCATCCCTATCTTATAATAAATTTAAATTTACCTTTAGATTTAAATTAAACTATATTAAACTATTAATTTAATTGAATCAAGCCGCAAGTATAGTCGCACCGGCCACGTGGCATTACAACTTTCAACACTCACTCCCGTACAGGGATTCTAGGCTTCAGCACACAGCATGGCATAAAAAACTGCAGTGAGCTCTTAGAGATAAGGAGTAGATAAGTCTATGACTCCAAGGTTTAGACACTGATACATACCAACACTGTGTCCTTTAACAGGTTGGTAGAACTACTCTGTAAGAGTATGGACAATACCTGTATCCCACATACGCCTAGATTACGAGTTTTGTCGGTAAAGACTTGCGGGGCTAACAAGCCTTTTTTTTCCAGCGCACACTAAACAACGCTGGTATTACAAGTTTTCTGAATGGCTGCGTTAGCCTCAGCAAAGTGATCGTTGAGCAAATTTAGCTCCACTTCTACCTGTAATACCAACGTTGCTTACGGTAGCGGGAAGCTGGCAAAACGTGCTCGTGCACGATTTCCCCATAGGAAACAATGGGGCTGAGACGGCTGAAAAAAACACCTTTAAAAAAGCAGCGTTCAGCTTCTAACGCAGCCCCATTGTTTCCTATGGGAAAACACTTTCTAAGTCTACACCTAACACCCTAACATGAACCCCGAATCTAAACACCCCTAACCTTACACTTATTAACCTCTAATCTGCCGCCCCCGACATCCTCGCCACATGCATTATATTATTAACCCCTAATCTGCCGCTCTGGACACTGCCGCCACCTACATTATCCCTATGAACCCCTAATCTGCTGCCCCTAACATCGCCGACACCTATATTATATTTATTAACCCCTAATCTGCCGCCCCCAATGTCGCTGCCACCTACCTACAATTATTAACCCCTAATCTGCCCATAGGACATCGCCGCCACTTTTATAAAATGTATTAACCCCTAAACCGCCGCACTCCCGCCTCGCAAACACTATAGTAAATTTTATAAACCCCTAATCTGCCCCCTCAACATCTCCGCCACCTACCTACAATTATTAACCCCTAATCTTCCGACCCCAACGTCGCCGCTACTATAATAAAGTTATTAACCCCTAAACCTAAGTCTAACCCTAACCCTAACACCCCCTAACTTAAATCTATTTTTAATAAATCTAAATAAAATTACAATAATTAAATAAATTAATCCTATTTTAAAATAAATACTTACCTAAAATAAATACTTACCTATAAAATAAACCCTAATATAGCTACAATATAACTAATAGTTACATTGTAGCTATTTTAGGATTTATATTTATTTTACAGGTAACTTTGTATTTATTTTAACTAGGTACAATAGCTATTAAATAGTTAATAACTATTTAATAGCTACCTAGTTAAAATAACTACAAAATTACCTGTAAAATAAATCCTAACCTAAGTTACAAATACACCTAACACTACACTATCAATAAATTAATTAAATAAATTAACTACAATTATCTAAAATAAAATACAATTAAATAAACTAAACTATATTACAAAACATTACAACCCACCACCCACACACCCCTACTTTAAAACCCACCCGATCCCCCCCTTTAAAAACCTAACACTACCCCATTGAGGATTACCCTACCTTGAGCCGTTTTCACCCAGCCGGGCACCGATGGAACAGAAGAGCACATCCGGACTGGCAGACATCCAGGCGGCATCTTCTATCTTCATCCTTCCGGAGCGGAGCAGAGCTATCTTCTATCCAGCCAACGCGGAGCCATCCTCTTCAATCAAAGTCCTAACGAAGAATGATGGTTCTTTTAAATGACGTCATCCAAGATGGGGTCCCTCGAATTCCGACTGGCTGATAGGATTCTATCAGCCAATCGGAATTAAGGTAGGAAAAATCCGATTGGTTGATGCTCTCAGCCAATCGGATTGAAGTTCAATCCGATTGGCTGATTGGATCAGCCAATAGAATGCAACGTCAGTTCTATTGGCTGATCCAATCAGCCAATCGGATTGAACTTCAATCTGATTGGCTGATTACATCAGCCAATCGGATTTTTCCTACCTTAATTCCGATTGGCTGATAGAATCCTATCAGCCAATCAGAATTCGAAGGACGCCATCTTGGATGGTCTCATTTAGAGGACCAGTCATTCGTCGGGTAGTCATCATCAGAGATGGATGTTCCGCGCCGGAGGTCTTCAAGATGGAGCCGCTCATCGCCGGAAGGATGAAGATAGAAGATGCCGCTTGGATGAAGATTTCTGCCGGATGGAGGACCTCTTCTGTGCCGATCGGATGAAGACTTCTGCCCGGCAGGAGGACCACTTGTGTCCGCATCGGATGAAGAGTTTGGCCCGGTTGGGTGAAGATGGCTCAAGGTAGGGTGATCTTCAATGGGGTAGTGTTAGGTTTATTTAAGGGGGGATCGGGTGGGTTTTAGAGTAGGTGTGTGTGGGTGGTGGGTTGTAATGTTGGGGGGGTATTGTATTGCTTTTTTTTTACAGGAAAAAGAGGTGATTACTTTGGGGCAATGCCCCGCAAAAAGCCCTTTTAAGGGCTGGTAAAAGAGCTGGTTACTTTTCTAATTTGGTTTAGGGTAGGGAATTTTATTATTTTGGGGGGCTTTTTTATTTTATTAGTGGGGTTAGATTAAGTGTAATTAGATTAAACTTCTTGTAATATTTTTTTATTTTTTGTAATTTAGGGTTTGTATTTTTTGTAATATAGTTTAGTTTATTTAATTGTATTTTATTTTAGATCATTGTAGTTAATTTATTTAATTAATTTATTGATAATGTAGTGTTAGGTGTATTTGTAACTTAGGTTAGGATTTATTTTACAGGTAATTTTGTAATTTGTAACTAGGTAGCTATTAAAAAGTTATCAACTATTTAATAGCTATTGTACCTAGTTAAAATAAATACAAAGTTGCCTGTAAAATAAAAATAAACGCTAAAATAGCTACAATGTAATTATTAATTATATTGTAGCTATCTTACAGCTAGATTTAGAGTTTTGCGGCCAAAGGGGTGCGTTAGCTACGTTTTTTCCCCCCCCGCACCTTTTAAACAACGCTGGTATTGAGAGTTCTCTGAAGGGCTGCGTTAGGCTCCAAAAAGGGAGCATACAGGCATATTTACCACCACTTCAACTCTCAATACCATCTTTGCTTACGGACGCGGCCATAACACCTGCAAAAAAGCAGCGTTCAGCTCCTAACGCAGCCCCATTGTTTCCTATGGGGAAACATTCCTAAATCTGCACCTAACACCCTAACATGTACCCCGAGTCTAAACACCCCTAACCTTACACTTATTAACCCTTAATCTGCCGCCCCCGCTATCGCTGACCCCTGCATTGTATTATTAACCCCTAATCTGCTGCTCCGGACACCGCCGCAACCTACATTATAGCTATATACCCCTAATCTGCTGCCCCTAACACCGCCGACCCCTATATTATATTTATTAACCCCTAATCTGCCCCCCCCCCAACGTCGCCGCTACCTTACCTGCACTTATTAACCCCTAATCTGCCGACCGGACCTCATCGCTACTATAATAAATGTATTAAACCCTAAAGCTAAGTCTTACCCTAACCCTAACACCCCCTAAGTTAAATATAATTTAAATCTAACAAAATAAAATAAATCTTATTAAATAAATTAATCCTATTTAAAACTAAATACTTACCTGTAAAATAAACCCTAATATAGCTACAATATAACGAATAATTATATTGTAGCTATTTTAGGATTTATATTTATTTTACAGGCAACTTTGTAGTTATTTTAACTAGGTACAATAGCTATTAAATAGTTAAGAACTATTTAATAGCTACCTAGTTAAAATAATTACAAAATTATCTGTAAAATAAATCCTAACCTAAGTTACAATTAAACCTAACACTACACTATCAATAAATTAATTAAATAAACTACCTACAATTATCTACAATTAAATCAACTAAACTAAATTACAAAAAAAACACTAAATTACAAAAAGAAACAAAACACTAAATTACAAAAAATAAAAAAGATTACAAAAATTTTAAACTAATTAGCCCCCAAAATAAAAAAATGCCCTACCCTATTCTAAAATAAAAAGTTAACAGCTCTTTTACCTTACCAGCCCTTAAAAGGGCCTTTTGCGGGGCATGCCCCAAAGAATTCAGCTCTTTTGCATTTAAAAAAACATACAATACCCCCCCCCCAACATTACAATCCACCACCCACCTAACACTAAGCCCCTGAAGATCTCCCTACCTTGTCTTCACCACGCCGGGTATCACGATCCGTCCAGAAGAGGGTCCGAAGTCTTCATCCTATCTGACAAGAAGAGGTCCAGAAGAGGCTCCGAAATCTTCATCCTATCCGGCAAGAAGAGGACATCCGGACCAGTAGACATGTTCATCCAGGCGGCGTCTTCTATCTTCATCCATCCGGCGCGGAGCGGGACCATCTTGAAGCAGCCGACGCGGATCCATCCTCTTCTTCCGCCGACTCCCGACGAATGAAGGCTCCTTTAAGGGACGTCATCCAAGATGGCGTCCCTCGAATTCCGATTGGCTGATAGGATTCTATCAGCCAATCGGAATTAAGGTAGGAAAAATCTGATTGGCTGATTGAATCAGCCAATTAGATTCAAGTTCAATCGGATTGGCTGATCCAATCAGCCAATCAGATTGAGCTCGCATTCTATTGGCTGTTCCGATCAGCCAATAGAATGCAAGCTCAATTTGATTGGCTGATTGGATCAGCCAATCGGATTGAACTTGAATCTGATTGGCTGATTCAATCAGCCAATTAGATTTTTCCTACCTTAATTCCAATTGGATGATAGAATCCTATCAGCCAATCGGAATTTGAGGGACGCCATCTTGGATGACGTTCCTTAACGGAGCCTTCATTCGTCAGGAGTCGCCGGAAGAAGAGGATGGATCCGCGTTGGCTGCTTCAAGATGGTCCCGCTCCGTGCCGGATGGATGAAGATAGAAGACGCCGCCTGGATGAAGATGTCTACCAGTCCGGATGTCCTCTTCTTGCCGGATAGGATGAAGACTTCGGAGCCTCTTCCGGACCTCTTCTTGCCGGATAGGATGAAGACTTCGGACCCTCTTCTGGACGGATCGGTAATACCCGGCGTGGTGAAGACAAGGTAGGGAGATCTTCAGGGACTTAGTGTTAGGTTTTTTAAGGGGGGTTTGGGTTATATTAGGGGTATGTGGGTGGTGGGTTGTAATGTTGGGGGGGGTATTTTATGTTTTTTGAAATGCAAAAGAGCTTAATTCTTTGGGGCATGCCCCGCAAAAGGCCCTTTTAAGGGCTGGTAAGGTAAAAGAGCTGTTAACTTTTTATTTTAGAATAGGGTAGGGCATTTTTTTATTTTGGGGGCTTTTTTATTTTTGTAGGGGGCTTAGAGTAGGTGTAATTAGTTTAAAATTCTTGTAATTTTTTTTATTTTTTGTAATTCAGTGGTTTTTTTTTTGTAATTTAGTGTTTGTTTGTTCTTGTAATTTAGTTTAGTTGATTTAATTGTAGATAATTGTAGGTAGTTTATTTAATTAATTTATTGATAGTGTAGTGTTAGGTTTAATTGTAACTTAGGTTAGGATTTATTTTACAGGTAATTTTGTAATTATTTTAACTAGGTAGCTAATAAATAGTTAATAACTATTTAATAGCTATTGTACCTAGTTAAAATAAATACAAAGTTGCCTGTAAAATAAATATAAATCCTAAAATAGCTACAATATAATGAATAATTATATTGTAGCTATTTTAGGATTTATATTTATTTTAGGGTTTATTTTACAGGTAAGTATTTAGCTTTAAATAGGATTAATTTATTTAATAAGAGTTATTTTATTTAGTTAGATTTAAATTATATTTAACGTAGGGGGGAGTTCGGGTTATGGTTAGACTTAGCTTTAGGGGTTAATACATTTATTATAGTAGCAGTGAGGTCCGGTCAGCAGATTAGGGGTTAATACTTGAAGTTAGGTGTCAGCGATGTTAGGGAGGGCAGATTAGGGGTTAATACTATTTATTATAGGGTTTTTGAGGCGGGAGTGAGGCGGTTTAGGGGTTAATACATTTATTATAGTGCAGCGAGGTCCGTTTGGCAGAATAGGGGTTAATAAGTGTAGGTAAGGTAGCGGCGACGTTGGGGGGGCAGATTAGGGGTTAATAAATATTATGTAGGTGTCGGCGATGTTAGGGGCAGCAGATTAGGGGTACATAGGGATAATGTAGTTTGCGGCAGTGTGCGGTCGGCAGATTAGGGGTTAAAACATTTAATTATAGTGGTGGCGATGTGGGGGGACCTCGGTTTAGGGGTTCATAGGTAGTTTATGGGTGTTAGTGTACTTTAGAGCACAGTAGTTAAGAGCTTTATAAACCAGCGTTAGCCCATAAAGCTCTTAACTCCTGACTTTTTTCTGTCGGTAGAGGGTCTAATTATCACTTCAGCCAAGACTCTAAATACCAGCGTTAGAAAGATCCCATTGAAAAGATAGGATACGCAATTGGCGTAGGGGGATCTGCGGTATGGAAAAGTCGTGGCTGGAAAGTGAGCGTTAGACCCTTTCCTGACTGACTCTAAATACCAGCGGACGGCCAAAACCAGCGTTAGGACCCCTTAACGCTGGTTTGGATGGCTAATGCAGAACTCTAAATCTAGGCGTTAGGGTTTATTTTATAGGCTAGTATTTAATTTTAAATAGGATCAATTTATTTAATGATAGGAATATTTATTTAGATTAATTTAAATAATATTTAAGTTATTTTTAGGGGTTAATTCATTTAATATAGTGGCGGCGGTGTAGGGGGTGTAGATTAGGGGTTAATCAATGTACTGTAGGTGGCAGAGGTGTAGGGGGGCAGGATAGGGGTTAATAAATGTAATGTAAGTGGCGGCGGGGTCCGGGAGCGGCGGTTTAGGAGTTAATATATTTATTATAGTTGTGGTGGGGTCCGGGAGTGGTGGTTTAGGGGTTAATATATTTATTATAGTTGTGGCGGGGACCGGGAGCGGTGGTTTAGGGGTTAATATATTTATTATAGTTGCGGCGGGATCCGGGAGCGGTGGTTTAGGGGTTAATATATTTATTATAGTTGCGGCAGGGTCCGGGAGCGGCGGTTTAAGGGGTAATAAGTTTACTATAGTTGCGGCGGGGTCCGGGAGCGGCGGTTTAGGGGGTAATAAGTTTATTATAGTTGTGGCGGGGTCCGGGAGTGGTGGTTTAGGGGGTAATAAGTTTATTTAGGTGCAGGGGGCTCTGGGAGCGGCGGTTTAGGGGGAAAAACTGTATAGTATAGTGTGGGTGCTTAGTGACAGGCTAGCAAGAAAGCTGCGAAGAAGCCGATGAGCAGCGAGATCGATGACTGTCAGTTAACAACAGTCCGCTGCTCATCGCTCCGTACTTGGTGCGCGGCTTCTTGACAGCTTACTTGATAACTTTGGCGATCGTATTCATGTCCGCAGCGGCGATGTTAGGCGAGCTTAGGCGAGCATATTGGGCCGGTGAATGCAGCAAAATATGGAGATTCATAACTAGAGGCCCTTGTATCTAAACCTCTGCAAACCGCACCCATATTTCAGTTCTTTTGACAGACTTGCAATTTATCCAATCAGTGCTCACTCCTAGGTAACTTCACTTGCATGAGTTCAATGTTATCTATATGAAACACATGAACTACCGCCCTCTATTGGTGAAAAACTGTCAAAATGCATTCAGATTAGAGGCGACCTTCAAGGTCTAAGAAATTAGCATATGAACCTCCTAGGTTTAGCTTTCAACTAAGAATACGAAAAGAACAAAGCAAAATTGGTGATAAAAGTAAATTGGAAAGTTGTTTAAAAATATATACCCTATCTGAATCATGAAAGTTTATTTTTTTTACTTGACTGTCCCTTTAACCACAAAGGACTCCAATGCACTTATACAGTATCCCACAAAAGTGAGTACACCCCTCACTTTTTTGTAAATATTTTATGATATCTTTTCATTTGACAACACTGAAGAAATTACACTTTGCTACAATGTAAAGTAGTGAGTGTACAGCCTGTATAACAGTATAAATGTTCTATTCCCTCAAAATAACTCAACACACAGCATTAATGTCTAAACTGTTGGCAACAAAAGTGAGTACACACCTAAGTGGAAATGTCCAAATTGGGCCCAATTAGCAATTTTTCCTCCCCGGTGTCATGTGACTCGTTAGTGTTACAAGGTCTCAGGTGTGAATGGGGAGCAAGTGTATTCAATTTGCTGTTATTGTTCTCACACTCTCTCATACTGGTCACTGGAAGTTCAATATGGCACTTCATTGCAAAGAACTCTCTGAGGATCTGAAAAAAAGAATTGTTGCTCTACATAAAGATGGCTTAGGCCAAGACCCTGAAACTGAGCTGCAGCATGGTGGACAAGACCATACAGTGGTTTCACAGGACAGGTTTCACTCATAACAAACCTCGCCATGGTCTACCAAAGAAGTTGAGTGCACATGCTCAGCATCATATCCAGAGGTTGTCTTTGAGAAATATACATATGAGTGCTGCCAGCATTGCTACAGAGATTGAAGGAGTGGGGGGTCAGTCTGTCAGTGCTCAGACCATACGCTGCATCAAATTAGTCACATGGCTGTCATCCCAGAAGGATGTCTCTTCTAAAGATGATGTACAAGAAAGCCTGCAAACAGTTTGCTGAAGACAAGCACACTAAGGACATGGATTACTGGAACCATGTCCTGTGGTCCGATGAGACCAAGATAAACTTATTTGGTTCAGATTGTGTCAAGTGTGTGTGGCAGCAACCAGGTGAGGAGTACAAAGACAGGTGTGTCTTGCCTACATTAAAGCATGGTGGTGGAAGTGTCATGGTCTGGGCCTGCATGAGTGCTGCCGGCACTGGGGAGCTACAGTTCATTGAGGGAACCATGAATGCCAACATGTACTGTGACATACTGAAGCAGAGCATGATCCCCTCCCTTCATAGACTGGGCCACAGGGCAGTATTCCAACATGATAACGACCCCAAACACACCTCCAAGATGACCACTGCTTTGCTAAAGAAACTGAGGGTAAAGGTGATGGACTGGCCAAACATGTCTCCAGACCTAAACCCTATTGAGCATCTGTGGGGCATCCTCAAACGGAAGGTGCAGGAGTGCAAGGTCTCTAACATCCACCAGCTCTGTGATGTCGTCATAGAGGAGTGAAGGAGGACTCCACTGGCAACCTGTGAAGCTCTGGTGAATTACATGCCCAAGAGGGTTAAGGCAGTGCTGAAAGATAATGGTGGCCACACAAAATATTGACACTTTGGGCCCAATTTGGACATTTCAATTTAGGGGTGTACTCACTTTTGTTGCCAATGGTTTAAACATTAATGGCTGTGTGTTGAGTTATTTTGAGGGGACAGCAAATTTGCACTGTTATACAGGCTGTACACTCACTACTTTACATTGTAACAAAGTGTCATTTCTTCAGTGTTGTCACATCAAAAGATATAATAAAATATTTACAAAAATGTGAGGGATTTACTTACTTTTGTGGGATACTGTACATATATGCGTTTGCAAATATTTATTTATGTGTTTATGTGTGTATATCTACATAAATAAACATATAAATACATATGTACACACACACACACACATATATATATATATATATATATATATACACAGGGGCAAAACTACAGGGGGTGCAGAGGTCGCAATTGTGACTGGGCCCCCAAGGGTGGGGGCCCAGCTTTTAAAAAGTATTTTTTTTTTTTTAACAATAAAAAAAGTTGACCTGCCACTGCCTGCACTGATAACAGTGTTTCTGTTTCACCCATTGGTGTTTATGTGTGTGTGTATGTGTGTATGTATGTTTGTGACTGTGTGTGTATTTATGCATGTATGTGTGTGTGTGTGTGTATGTGTGTGGAACCAGCAAATTACAGACCTTGTTACTACAGCATAGGGGGCGGGGGGTAAACAGTGTCAGTCTATACAGTACCACTATATACAGTATGGGGGGGGGGCTGGACCATGTCACAGACTACTGTGGTCACTTTATAAAGTACTGGGGCGAGTAGGGTCAGGCCAGCCATCTCACCGACAGATTACAGACTGTGTCACTGACTCACTATATACAGTACTGGTGGGTTAAACAGTGTCACTATATAGAGTAATAGGGGGTCAGACCATCTCACAGACTGTGGGCACAGGGTACCTCCTTTTGCAGACATGTAATCTGATTCGCTTTTTTTTCTGTGTTAAATGTAAAAAAAAAAAAAAAAAGATATGTATCAAATTCACTTTTTTGGGGGGGGGGGGGGGGGTTGAGGGATGGGGAAGCCCTTCTTAGATTCTTACACCTGGGCCCTGTGGCTTCTAGTTACGCCTCTGTATATATATACATATACATATATATATATATATATATATATATATATATAAACTTTGGAAGTGTGTGTGCACTCTCACCATCTGTGTCATCTGCCAGGGTGCTGTAGCGTAGTGTATAAAGATAGAAATGTAGTAAGCACTCACTGGTCTTCAGTCAACTGTGTTAAAATGTTCTTTATTTCAAACTTGTGACGTTTTGGGACAAACAGCGTCCCTTCCTCTGACAAACAAACTGTTAAAAATGGTGACTTATAAAGCCTGTGACCCCTCCCCTTCCTCTCAGGGCAACCAATCATTGGTAGCAGTAAAGTGCTCATTTAAACATATTGTATATCTCATCAAAACCTAATTACTAATAAACATTAGTCAAAAAACACTATATAATTGTGAACCCCACTATTATTGCAGTGTAAGGTGGTATAATCTGCACGAATGAAAGGAAAAACAAAAGTGGCGCCGTGGTGGAGGTGTGTAAGGTCAAATCTAACCCATGTTAAACCGGAACAAAAATAATCATTACATCACAAACATCTGATCATCACTTAGAGCAGCTGAGAAGTTGATAGGTCAACACAGACAACACCCCTCTCGGTGATAGGCTCCCCATGTAAACAAAACAAAAGACAAAACACAGCCAGTCTGATCTCAATGAGACATCAATGGGTAAACATAACACAATTATCTAGAAGCTACGGTTCTGTGTATCCAACTATAGAACCAGTAATCAGCTGTCAGTCTCATCACAAACACATTAGTATACTAATTTCCTAGGCATTAGTAGCCGCATTGGAACCACGCCTATAGTGTGACATCATAAATGTCACTCGATCACAGTACGCCTCAAACTTACTGTTCATACTATATCGCCATACATAGTGAAAATTGTCTGGTGTATCACATTGAAAGCTGGAGACATGTATCTGTGCCCCTGCGTTAAAAAACGCCCATCAGGGGACATGATCATTATCATCATAACATGTGAACTATAAACCGTGGCCCATATATCTACGCCACTAAAAGCAACCAACTGTTAGTACTACTGTAACAATAGACAAATCGACCCGTTCATGCTGAAAAATGTCTGATGTATCCCTTCATAAACCGGAGACCTGTATCAGTGCCCCTACGTTAGGTAACGCACATCAAGGGACGTGATCTCTATCATCGTGTCATATGAAATATAAAATATAAAAACGTGGCCAATATACCTACGTCACTGTGAGCAAACAAATGTTAATGTTATGTGACCCTAGACAGATCGAAGGCTAGATCATTAGACCCGTCAAGCGTCAGTGCCACACCCCATCTGACACGAACCAATGGGGCACCAGCTAAACCTGTTAAGCGTAAATGCCATGCCCCCTGTCTAATACGAACCAATGGGGCCACAGTGAAACAGAACCTTACCAACATCAAAGTTGAACACCATCAAATAATCATGTACATGCATCAAACTAACCCCAAACAAAAGTGTCACAAAGAAACAATATAACCTTGTCTCTATAGTATGCTGGAGTCCAAAAGTCAGCTGAATTGCGCAAACAAAACTACGGGGCCAACAGATATGATGCCGCAATATTAATAAACCACCAAAACCACCCAAAGCTCCAGTAGTGTAGCGAACATTACCATCTGGTTAATCACACTTATGGATCAATATGATAGCACCAGTATTCCCCCTAAAGGCCAGTTTTGTGAGCAGCCCAGCAGTGAAACAGTTAATAAAGGAACCACACCTTGCAGTCCTCATTGTGTGTAGTGTTAATTGCTAATGGCTAATTGCTCTAATTAACTGTTTCACTACTGGGCCACTCACAAAACTGGCCTTAGAGGGAATGCTGGATAGCACTGTATCATATTACCCAACATAAGTAGACACTGACTAAAATCCCAGAGTCCATGTCAACAAGAATAAAGCCTGGGCAAAATATACTTATGGCACATAGTGGAATAATCATATCCACACGAAAATATCACGAGAAGAGACATCAATATTCTCGCCGCACTGTTCAGCTTAAAAAGCTCCAGATGCCGAAAATAAGTCCAGAATTAATGAAAACCAGGCTCGACCACCACACCAAAAAGAACACTCTAGTGCCACCCGCTCGCCAAACACTCATACAGACCACACACACTATGTGTTATTAAAAACAGACATATATAAAATAAAATTAAAAACAATTTTTTGGTGTTCTTTTTGGTGTGGTGGTCGAGCCTGGTTTGCATTAATTCTGGACTTATTTTCGGTATCTGGAGCTTTTTAAGCTGAACAGTAGAGATGAACGTGGTGAACATCAGTTCTTGTCTTTTGACAAAAGCTGAAGAAAATGTATTGAACAGGGGACTCTCGTTTGTTCTGACCACTAGATTTGGTGGTTTTGATGCATACATTGTCGTTCAGAAATATGCTAGAACACTAAGATTGAAAGAATTCTTCAAGTCTGACACTGATATTGATACCAAGCCAGGACTCAGACACAAAGGCTCCTTTGATCCAGGATCCAACAATCAATACCATCACTAACTATTTGTTGCACCAGATCCCACAGTCAGGGTCAGGACATCGTTGTGACAATTTGAACAGAGAAGAAAGGAGGGCCATTAAGACGCTACAAAGTGATACTAACATCATAATTTGCCCCGCTGACAAGGGCGGTGCCATTGTCATTATGGACTATACCTACTACCAAGCAGAGATTTTGCAACAATTGTCTGACACTGCAACATATCGACCTCTACTAAGCGATTCTTCTTTTCAATTGAAGAAGAGAATTGACAACTTACTACTTGAGTGGGTGACTAGTGCGATGATCAGTATTTGCTGATGCCAAGTTCTTACGGCAGGATTCTCCTGTGACACCAATACTGTATACGCTGCCGAAGATCCACAAGAATTTAAACCCTCCGGGGAGACCCATAGTCTCCGCCAGGGGATCACTGTTGCAACCCTTGGCACAATATGTCGATTACTATTTACAAACGATGGTAAAGATGATGAAATCTTATGTCCAGGATTCTACAGATTTCATCACGAAAATCCTAATGCTAGATGATATGAGCCCAACAGACCTTCTGGTAACACTAGACATCTCTAGCTTGTACACTGTCATCCCGAACTCCACCGGGATAGCAGCTATCACTAACAGTCTGAGACATGCTGCTTACATTGGACCATCAGAGGAGGTGCTCATCACGCTACTCACTCTATGCTTGACAGAGAACTATTTCAGGTTTAACAAGACCTTTTACCTACAGTTATCAGAGACTGCGATGGGGTCAAATGTGGCCCCATCATTCGCAAATGTTTATATGGCAGACTATGAGATAGCACAGATGAAGATCTATGAAACTACACAGATTATTTTTTACTGCAGATACATAGATGATCTGTTTCTGATATGGCGTGTTGATGAGCACTCACTATCAAACTGGGTGAAACATCTGAATGAGATTGAGAGCACCATTCGATTTACACATACATACAGCCAAGACACAGTTGACTATCTAGATGTATGTGTATTTAAAGATGTTGAACGTTTGGGCACGACACTCTTTAGGAAAGCTAACGACCGTAACTCAGTGTTACATGCGAACAGCTGCCATCCGCCATTCTTGATTAGGAATATACCAAAGGCACAGTACCAAAGGGTCATGAGAAATAATAAGAACAGAGAGACACGTGATGTACAGTTAGATGAAATGACACAGCGATTTCTCCACAGAGGTTACAGGAATAAGAATCTTAGTGAGATGTTGACATTTGCCCTGGAACCTGGAGCCGAGATTACTCAGAAGGAAACTCGACAACTAACATTTGTCACTACCTACACGCCTGACAGCCATTTGATCACTAGAGCTGTGAAGGATGAATGGAAACTCTTGGAGACAGACTCCACATTGCCCTATCAGGGATGGGATGCTCCACGGATTGCCTACAGAAGGGATAGGAGTCTGAGGGACATGCTTATGATCATTGATGTTCTACGCGACACCCCACAACAGTCCTGGTTGAAGAAAAAGCAAGGTTGTTTTAGGTGCCCAAGTTGCGTGACCTGCAACAGTATGTTGACCGGCACATATTTCCATCACCCAGAGTGGAGAAAGAGATATGAATTGAAGTACTTCCTTACTTGTACCACTCAATATATTGTATATCTATTGAACTGTCCGTGTGGGAAGTTTTATACTGGCATGACCACAGATGATGCTAGGACTCGGATGGCTAACCACCGATGCAGCATCCGCACGGCCATCTCTGAAGGAAAGACTGACCAACCTGTGGCTCGCCATGTTTTGGAAGCTGGCCACACTGTGTCAGACCTTAGATTCCGCATCATTGATCACGTGCCCAACCCTAGGAGGGGGGGAGGGCAATAGATCCAATATGCTATTGTGCAAAGAGGTTCGATGGATTTATGAATTGGGGACTCTTAAACCTAGGGGACTTAATGTCCTAACTGGTTGGCAATGTAATTTGTGAGAGTCCTGTTGTTCCATTCAGATCGATGAGAAAAGTGGCTGCTATGCTACAATAAAGTAGGAGGCGTCTCCTTCTTTGATGAGAGTCTATGAATTGCCCTATGGAGAGTCCACTGATCTATTCATACATAGTTGTTGATTTCAATTATGACATTACTTTTCTGTCCTTCTCTATTTATACAGTTAATGGTAATCATCTCTTTGGGGTCATTTTCTAGGTTTATCATTGATTTGTTAACTAGTGTCAGGTCTCTTCTTTTATTGTCCTGCTCCTTCCCCCTACAGGGTTGGGTGGCGTGGACAGTACTAGTACAGCAACGAGTACGGGTATTTTCTCCCTCATATCTTCTAGTAAATAATATATGAGCTATTGATGGACCTTAAATGTATATATCTCAATGTGTTTGCTTGCACGATGATAACTGCTGGGTTTGCCGTCATTTGTTTTTAATTTTATTTTATATATGTCTGTTTTTAATAACACATAGTGTGTGTGGTCTGTATGAGAGTTTGGCGAGAGGGTGGCGCTAGGGTGTTCTTTTTGGTGTGGTGGTCGAGCCTCCTTTGCATTAATTCTGGACTTATTTTCGGCATCTGGAGCTTTTTAAGCTGAACAGTGCGGCGAGAGTATTGATGTCTCTTCTCGTGATATTTTCGTGTGGATATGATTTTTCCACTATGTGCCATAAGTATATTTTGCCCAGGATTTATTCTTGTTGACATGGACTCTGAGATTTTAGTCAGTGTCTACTTCTGTTGGGTAATACGATACAGTGCTATCATATTGATCCATAAGTGTGATTAACCAGATTGTAATGTTTGCTACACTACTGGAGCTTTGGGTGGTCTTGGTAGTTTATTAATATTGTGGCATCATATCTGTTGGCCCCGTAGTTTTGTTTGCACAATTCAGCTGACTTTTGGACTCCAGCATACTATAGAGACAAGGTTATATTGTTTCTTTGTGACACTGTTGTTTGGGGTTAGTTTGATGCATGTACATGATTATTTGATGGTGTTCAACATTGATGTTGGTACGGTTCTGTTTCACTGTGGCCCCATTGGTTCGTATTAAACAGGGGGCGTGGCATTTATGCTTGACAGGTTTAGCTGGTGCCCCATTGGTTCGTGTCAGACGGGGTGTGGCACTGACGCTTGACGGGTCTTATGATCTTGCCTTCGATCTGTCTAGGGTCACTATAACATTAACATTTGTTTGCTCACAGTGACGTAGGTATATTGGCCACGTTTTTATATTTTATATTTCATATGACACGATGATAGAGATCACGTCCCTTGATGGGCGTTACCTAACGTAGCGGCACTGATACATGTCTCTGGTTTATGAAGGGATACATCAGACATTTTTCAGCATGAATGGGTCGATGTGTCTATTGTTACAGTAGTACTAACAGTTGGTTGCTTTTAGTGGCGTAGATATATGGGCCACGGTTTATAGTTCACATGTTATGATGATAATGATCACGTCCCCTGATGGGCGTTTTTTAACTCAGGGACACAGATACATGTCTCCAGCTTTCGATGTGATACACCAGACAATTTTCACTTTGTATGGCGATATAGTATGAACAGTAAGTTTGAGGCTTACTGTGATCGAGTGACATTTATGATGTCACACTATAGGCGTGGTTCCAATGCGGCTACTAATGCCTAGGAAATTAGTATACTAATGTGTTTGTGATGAGACTGACAGCTGATTACTGATTCTATAGTTGGATACACAGAACCGTGGCTACTAGATAATTGTGTTATGTTTACCCATTGATGTCTCATTGAGATCGGACTGGCTGTGTTTTGCTTACATGGGGATCCTATCACTGAGAGGGGTGTTGTCTGTGTTGACCTATTAACTTCTCAGCTGATCTAAGTGATGATCAGATGCTTGTGATGTAACGATTATTTTTGTTCCGGCTTAACATGGGTTAGATTTGACCTTACACACCTCCACCACTGCGCCACTTTTGTTTTTCCTTTCATTCGTGCAGATTACAGCACCTTACACTGCAATAATAGTGGGGTTCACAATTATATGTTTTTTGACTAATGTTTATTAGTAATTAGGTTTTGATGAGATATACATTATGTTTTAATGAGCACTTTACTGCTACCAATGATTGGTTGCCCTGAGAGGAAGGGGAGGGGTCACAGGCTTTATAAGTCACCATTTTTCACAGTTTGTTTGTCAGAGGAAGGGACGCTATTTGTCCCGAAACATCACAAGTTTGAAATAAAGAAAATTTTAACACAGTTGACTGAAGACCAGTGAGTGCTTACTACATTTCTATCTTTATATATATACATATATACTACTACTAAAGCCTGTGTACACGGGCCATTTTTTGAAGTACAGCGGTCCCACCCCTTGCTCTCTCTCTTTCCCCCCTTTCTTGTGTGCTCTCTCCCCCTCTCTTTTGTGCTGTCTCTCTCCCCCATCTCTTTTGTGCTGTCTCTCTCCCCCTCTCTGTTGTGCTGTCTCTCTCCCCCTCTCTTTTGTGCTGTCTCTCGCCCCCCTCTCTTTTGTGCTCACTCCCCCATCTCTTTTGTGCTCTCTTCCCCATCTCTTTTGTGCTGTCTCTCTCCCCCTCTTTTTTGTGCGCTCTCCCCCCTCTCTTTTGTGCTCTCTCCCCCTCTCTTTTGTGCTCTCTCCCCCCTCTCTTTTGTGCTCTCTCCCCCTCTCTTTTGTGCTGTCTCTCTCCCCCTCTCTTTTGTGCTGTCTCTCTCCCCTCTCGTTTGTGCTGTCTCTCTCGCCCTCTCTTTTGTGCTTTCTCCCTCCCCATCTCTTTTGTGCTGTCTCTCTCCCTCTCTCTTTTGTGCTGTCTCTCTCTCCCATCTCTTTTGTGCTGTCTCTCTCCCCCTCTCTTTTGTGTTGTCTCTCCCCCTCTTTTTTGTGCTGCCTCTTTCCCCCATCTCTTTTGTGCTGTCTCTGCCCCCTCTCTTTTGTGCTGTCTCTCTCCCCATCTCTTTTGTGCTGTCTATCCCCCTCTCTTGTGTGCTGTTTCTCTCCCCCTCTCTTTTGTGCTCTCTCTCCCCCATTTCTTTTATGCTGTCTCACCCTCCTCTCTTTTGTGCTGTCTCTCCCTCCTCTCTTTTGTGCTGCCTCTCTCCACCATCTCTTTTGTGCTGCCTCTCTACCCCATCTCTTTTGTGCTGTCTCTCTCCCCATCTCTTTTGTGCTGTCTCTCTCCACATCTCTTTTGTGCTGTCTCTCCCCATCTCATTTGTGCTGTGTCTCTCCCCCTCTCTTTATCCCCCCTCTTCTGCTCTCTGTCTCCAATGTCTCGGCAGTCGGCCACGCCCGGCCACGCCCACGCCGCACCCACTCGACCATGCCCACACCGTGTCTGGCCACGCCCACGGCACGACCGACCACACTCGACCATGGCCACATCGCGCCCGGCCACGCCCACTCCACCACACGCTGACTCTGATGCCAGATGCCAGGTCAGTTGGAAGGCCAGGTGTGTTTGTCCTCGTGCGCAGTTTCTACTGCGCATGACAGCTTCGGACAAACACACTTGGCCTTTTATTATATAGGATATATATATATACATATTTAGACATGTATATGTCTGTATCGCTATGTTAAAACCTTTTGCAGATTTTTTTTTCTTCTAACACCTGAAGCCTCATATCTATGAGCCCTTATAACTTTATAGTGCCATTTTTTTAAAAATAATTTTTATTAGTGTTATTATAAGTGTACCTGTACTGTACTGTAAGTGTAACTGTTCAATGTGTTTTTGATGTGTTTGTGACACTTTTTAGTTCATGAAACAGTTAACCAGAGCTCTGAGGATGTGCCATCCTGACGTGCATTATCTTCAATTGCGCTCAAGTGATTGCATTTACTTTCAACTTGCAATATGAGCGATAAACCCGACACATGCAAACACCAGCAATAAACCCCTTTTCTCTTGCGCTTAACTTTTAGTGCTCCACTTTTAATTTGCCCTTAATATGCCTCTATGTATGGAGATTGCAACTTACAATCTGTTCAGTGAATTCATATTAATACTACTATACATGAAGCCTTTAAAGGGACAGTCTACTTAAAAATGTTTAATATTTAAAAAGATAGATAATCACTTTTTTACCCATCCCAGAGTTGCATAACCAACACTATTTTTCCCTCAACACAGCATTTTTCCCTCACTGCTCACTTACAGTAACGCTGGTACTACGGGCTTTTAGAAACCCGGCGTTAGCCACAAAAAAGTGAGCGTAGAGCAAATTTTAGCTCCACATCTCACCTCAATACCAGCGCTGCTTACGTTAGCAGTAAGCAGGTAAAACGTGCTCGTGCACGATTTCCCCATAGGAATCAATGGGGGAGAGCCGGCTGAAAAAAAACTAACACCAGCAAAAAAGCAGCGTAAAGCTCCTAATGCAGCCCCATTGATTCTTATGGGGAAATACTTTTTATGTCTACACCTAACACCCTAACATGAACCCCGAGTCTAAACACCCCTAATCTTATACTTATTAACCCCAAATCTGCTGTCCCCGACATCGACAACACCTGCATTATATTATTAACCCCTAATCTGCCGCTCCGGACACCGCCGCCACCTACATTATACTTATGAACCCCTAATCTGCTGTCTCCAACATCGCAGAACCCTACATTATATTTATTAACCCCTAATCTGCCACCCCCAATGTCGCCGCCACTATATTAAATTTATTAACCCCTAAATCTAAGTCTAACCCTAACACTAACACCCCCCTAACTTAAATATAATTTAAATAAATCTAAACAAAATAACTATCATTAACTAAATTATTCCTATTTAAAACTAAATACTTACCTATAAAATAAACCCTAAGCTAGCTACAATATAACTAATAGTTACATTGTAGCTAGCTTAGGATTTATTCTTATTTTACAGGCAACTTTGTATTTATTTTAACTAGGTACAAAAGTTATTAAATAGTTATTAGCTATTTAATAGCTACCTAGGTAAAATAAATTCAAATTTACCTGTAAAATAAAACCTAACCTAAGTAACAATTACACCTAACACTACACTATAATTAAATTAATTCCCTAAACTAACTACAATTAAATACAATTGAAAAAAATTATCTAAAGTACAAAAAAAACCCTCTAAATTACAGAAAATAATAAAATAATTACAAGTTTTTTAAACTAATTACACCTAATCTAATCCCCCTAAAAATAAAATAAAAAAAGAAAATAATAAAAAGCCCTACCCTATACTAAATTACAAATAGCTATTGCATCAGCCAATAGGATTTTTTCTACCTTAATTCCGATTGGCTGCTAGAATTCTATCAGCCAATCGGAATTCAAGGGACACCATCTTGGATGACATCATTTAAAGGAACCTTCATTTTTCAGTTGGACTTCGTTGGAAGAGGATGCTCCGCGTCGGATGTCTTGAAGATGGCCCCGCTCCGCGCCGGATGGATGAAGATAGAAGATGCCGCCTGGATGAAGTCTTCTGCTCATCGGGAGGACCTCTTCTGGCCGGCTTCGATGAAGACTTCTGCCTGTCTGGAGGACCACTTTGCCCGGCTTCGTTGAGGACTTCGGCCCGGCTGGGTGAAGACCTCTCAAGGTAGGGTGATCTTCAAGGGGTTAATGTTAGGTTTTATTAAGGGGGGATTGGGTGGGTTTTAGAGTAGGGTTGGGTGTGTGGGTGGTGGGTTTTAATGTTGTGGGGGTATTGTATTTTTTATTACAGGTAATAGAGCTGATTACTTTGGGGCAATGCCCCGCAAAAGGCCCTTTTAAGGGCTATTTGTAATTTAGTATAGGGAAGGGCTTTTTATTATTTTGGGGGCTTTTTTATTTTATTAGGGGGATTAGAATAGGTGTAATTAGTTTAAAAAACTTGTAATTATTTTATTATTTTCTGTAATTTAGTGGGTTGTTTTTTTCGTACTTTAGATAATTTATTTCAATTGTATTTAATTGTAGTTAGTTTAGGCAATTAATTTAATTATAGTGTAATGTTAGGTGTAATTGTAACTTAGGTTAGGATTTATTTTACAGGTAAATTTGAATTTATTTTAACTTGGTAGCTAGTAAATAGTTAATAACTATTTAATAACTATTGTACCTAGTTAAAATAAATACAAACTTGCCTGTAAAATAAAAATAAACCCTAAGATAGGTACAATGTAATTATTAGTTATATTGTAGCTAGCTTAGGGTTTATTTTATAGGTATTTAGTTTTAAATAGGAATCATTTAGTTAATGATAGTTATTTTATTTAGATTTATTTAAATTATATTTAAGTTTGGGGGTGTTAAGGTTAGGGTTAGACTAAGATTTAGGGATTAATAAATTTAATATAGTGGCGGCGACGTTGGGGGCGGCAGATTAGGGGTTAATAAATGTAGGTAGATGACGGCGATGTCAGGGACGGCAGATTAGGGGTTAATAAAAGTTAACTAGTGTTTGAGATGCGGGAGGGTGGCGGTTTAGGGGTTAATAGGTAGTTTATGGGTGTTAGTGTACTTTTTAGCACTTTAGTTAAGAGTTTTATACTACGGAATTAGCCCATAAATCTCTTAACTACTGACTTTTAAATGCGGCACCAGTCTTGACAGGAGAGGCTGTACCGCTCACTTTTTTGCAGACTTGTAATATCGGCGTTAGGCAAGTCCCATTGAAAATATAGGATACGCAATTTACGTAAGTAGATTCGCGGTATTAACAACTCTGGCCAAAAAAGTGAGCGGTGAGCCTGTCATTTCAAGACTCGTAATACCAGCATTAGGAAAAAAGCAGCATTGGGACCTCTCAACGCTGCTTTTTAAGGCTAACGCAAGACTCGTAATCTCGCCGTTTGTATCTAAGCCTTTGCAGACTGTCCCTATCAAAATGCACTGAGATAAAGGATGGCCTTCAAGGGCTTATACATTGGCATATGACCCTACCTAGGTTTAGCTTTCAACAAAGAATACCAAGAGTACAAAGCAAATTTGATGATAAAAGTAAATTGGAAAGTTGTTTAAAATCGCATGCCCTATTTGAATCATGAAAGTTTAATTTTGACTAGATTGTCCTTTAACGTTGTATCTAGAGTAAAGCCTATTTAATTAAGTAGTTTTAAATATTGTAGGAAGAATCCTGATCAAACTAGCACTACAGTTTTTATATCAGTATATTTTGTGCCTGCTATATGCACATTAATAAACAGTTTTATAAAATCTCCTGTAGGCTTCTAATGATTAAATATTATATCTGTCTTACATATACAGCAACCCCTGTAAATTTTGAACAGTCCACATTCTATCTGAGTATAATCATCAAATTATATATTATAATGGTATATTTATTTATAGACACCTAGATTACAAGGTATGAGCATTAGAGGGTGTGCGAAACGAACGCAACAAAAGTTGCGTTATTTCAAACCCCATAGCGCTACCTTTACAAGTTATTTAAAAGCCGGCTTGTGCATGCAATATGGTGGTGATGAACTCCAGACCGCACGAAATAAAAGTGCTGCTTTGACTTGCTTGTGCATGCTTTCCCCATTGACATCAATGGGGATAGAGTGTTAGAAAAACACCTGTGATAGTAGAATGAAAAGCTCCGTAACGCAACCCCATTGATGTCTATGGGGAAAAAAAGTTACGTTTAAACCTAACACCCTAACATAAACCCCACGTCTAAACACCCCTAATCTGCCGCTCCCGACATTGGCGCCACCTAAATAAACGTATTAACCCCTATTCCGCCGCTCCCCGACACTACCGCCACTAAAGTTATTAACCCCTAAACCTCTGGCCTCCCACATCACTGCCACTAAATAAACCTATTAACCCCTAAACCACCAGCCCCCCACATAAAAAAAAACTAAATTAAACCATTAACCCCTAAACCTAACAACCCCCTAACTTTAAATTAAAATGACAAGATCCCTATCTTAAAATCAATAAAAATTTACCTGGGATATTAAAAAAAAAACTAAGTTTAAACAATAAATTAAACTAACATTACTATCAGACTAAAATTAAAATAACTACAAATTAAATAAACTAAATTACACATTAAAAAACTAACATTACTAAAATAAATTAAATCTACAATTACACAAAATCAAAATAACTAAGTTACAAAAAAAATTACAAAAAATAAAAAACACTAAATTACTAGAAAAATAACAAACAAAATTATCCAAAATAAAAAAATTACACCTAATATAATAGCCATATCAAAATAAAAAAGCCCCCCCAAAATAAAAAACCCAAGCCTACAATAAAACTACAAATAGCCCTTAAAAGGGCTTTTTGTAGGGCATTGCCCTAAGGAAATCTGCTCTTTTACCTGTAAAAAAATACAAATTCCGCCCCAACAGTAAAACCCACCACCCAACCAACACCCGAAAATAAAAAAAACAAACTCTAAAAAAAAACAAAGCTACCCATTGCCCTGAAAAGGGCATTTGTATGGGCATTGCCATTAAAAGATCATTCTGCTCTTCTTCAATGCCCTTAAAAGGGTATTTAGCTCTTTTAAGAATGCCAAAACCTAATCTAAAAATAAAACCCACCCAAAAAAAAGTTTAAAAAAACCTAACACTAACCACCAACGATCCACTTACAGTTTCTGAAGTCAGGACATCCATGTGGTGAAGTCTAAATCTAGGCGGCAAAGTCTTCATCCATCCAGGCGGCATCTTCATCCCGGCGATGCAGAGCGGGTCCATCCTGAAGATGTGAAAAAATTAACCTCATTTTGAGAGTTAACTCACAACTTGGGCCTAGATTACTTTTGCGAGCACAATATTTTCGCTCCACTCAGTACCGGTGCATGCAAATGTGTGCTGGTATTACAAGTTGAGTGCAATGTGAATGCAACCTCGCGTTCGTTTTGCCTGGAAACTTTGTGCTCACAAGAGCACACTTTCCTTCTTATGCCAGATGTCAGACATGGCAAAGAACTTAGCGCAACACAGGGGGTAAGTTGAGTAGCGTTGGGCAGCAAATTTAAAATATATATATATATATATGTATATGAATATATACATATATTTTCATGTGTTTATATGTGTATATACACATATTAACACATATACTGTATATGTATATAAGCATATACATATATATTTGCAGTATAAAACACATTCTCCATAGACCACTATGTAAAGGCTCTTTTCAGTGCCGTTTTTTTTTTCTAACACCCCACATCCCTTTATTTTAATCCCTTATAGCTGCTTCATGCAGTTATTTTACATTAAAAAATATATGCTCAAAATAAACTGTACACTTTATTTTGGGGGAAATTGGGGGACATCTTTGTCACCAACCAGAGATCTGATCTCTGTTTAATTAAAGGGACAGTCAACACCAGAATTTTTGTTGTTTTAAAAGATAGATTATCCCTTAATTACCCATTCCCCAGTTTTGCATAACAAACACAGTTATAATAATACATGCTTTACCTCTGTAATTACCTTGTATCTAAGCCTCTGCAGACTGCCCCCTTATTTCAGTTATTTTGACAGACTTGCATTTTAGCCAATCAGTGCTCACTCCATGGTAAATTTACGTGCATGAGCTCAATGTTATCTATATGAAACACATGAACTAATGCCCTCTAGTGGTGAAAAACTTGCAAAATGCATTTAGATTAGACGCGGCCTACAAGGTCTAAAAAATTAGCATATGAACCTCCTAGGTTTAACTTTCAACTAACAATACCAAAAGAACAAGACAAAATTGGTGATAAAAGTAAATTGGAAAGTTGTTTAAAATTACATGCCCTATTAGAATCCTGAAAGGTTTTTTGGACTTGACTGTCCCTTTTAATTCTAGCTACTGTGAGCTTGCGGTAGCATTAACCAGCCACTTGTAATGGCTAATTATTTATTGTGCGACCATAAGCACTTTACGGGCACACAATAAAATAGTGCTCCACTTGTAATCTAGCCCTTGATGTTTTGAAATAAGAGTATGCTGAAATATTTTCTGGCATATTAAATGAAGCAGATTGAGGATGTCTAAATGCAAAAAACAAAAATAATATTTAATGCATATATCAAGCTTAGATCAATTTCTCAAAATACAGTGTAAAGAAAATCAGAGTAAGGGCCAGATTACAAGTGGAGCATTAATGCTATTGCGAGATTGCAGTGTTCTTTACGTTCAATTCCAAATTACAAGTGGTGCCCTGTTAAAATTACCGCAATTTTTTTTTTTACGCTCCCCATATATTCTATGGGTAGCGTAGAGCGGTAATATGCACTCGTATTACAAGGTCATATAAAGAGTTTGTCCAGATGTAACAGTTGAATTAAACCTTACTATGAACCCCAAATTCACCACAACTACCTCCTTACTCTATTGACCCCTAAAAATATAGGAAAGCAAATAATTTAAAAAGCCTACTAGCTCCCAGTGAACTTAAAAAACTGAAAAGTAAGATCATATATTTTATATTAAATTGGTTATAAACCCAATATTTGATATTCCATTTTATCCAAGCTTTTTAGCGCTGCTAATCTTATATTTTATTCAATTGTGCATTGTATTTAATTTATTTTGAGGATTAAACTGTATTAGTAGCAGGATATTTACATATTCCTTAGGCGCTCCTATCTTACTGTTTTTACTGCAAATAAACATAACCCATAAATAATAATATATTACATACATACATACATACATTAGGATTATTTATATATAATACATGTGAGAAATATGAAGCAGGTCATTTTATGTAGGAATTTTATTGCATACTATTTTATGAATTCACCTATAATACAAAATGACAAAGTATAAAGCACATACAATTTCAAAAAGCTTTCTATAAAATTTGAGATTTCTTTGAGATGGTTAAAGTTAATTTAGATTTTTACATAATAGAAATTATAGTGTGAAATGATAAGCTTGCTAGGTGGCTGTGTTTTTTAAAACATTCCGCCCATGTAATAATAACATGATTTATCATACAGACCTGAATACAGAACTTCTTAATCTCAGAAGACTAAGTTTTCATCCCATGCAGAATAAAATAAAGTGACTGAACTTGTGGATCTTTTTTAGTGAATTCCAAATTTTTGTTCTGAGCTGTGCCACTGTGGTAGTTATAGTGTCACAGTGATATACATATATACATAATACTGTGAATATATGTGACCTAAATTCATCAGCTACTCGTTTATGTCACATAATAAACCTGTTTTAGCATAGCAGGTTTATTGAATAAATAAGCAGATACATCATAAATTAACAAATTATACATACACCATATGGCCAAAAGTATGTGAACACCTGACTATCATACCTATATAAGATTTTTGGACAACCCCAGTTTGCAACTGTATCAGCTGCCACTCTTCTGGAAAGGTTTTCCACAAGATTTTAGAGTGTGTGTTTGGGAATTTGTGCCTATTCATCCAAAGAGCATTTGTGAGGTCAGGTACTAACGTTAGACTAAAAGGCCTGACTCACAAATCAGAGTTTCAATTCATCCCAAATTGTCAATGGAGTTGAGTTCAGGGCTCTGTGCAGGCCACTCGATTTCTTCCTCACTAAACCAGTCAAACCATGTCTTCGTGGATCCTCACTTTGTGCATCCAATTGTATAAAATGTCTTTGTATCCTGCAGCATTATGATGACTCTTCACTAGAACTAAGGGGGTCTAGCCTAATCAAATGTATAAATATTTTTAGCAACCATTAAACCACATCCTCAGAAACTCACACTGGTATCCTCATATTTATTGCAGCTTTTCCAACCCTATTTCCTGTATAACTTAAATAGAAATGTTTATAATACAATAGTACTTAAAGCATATATATTTTCAAGAGGCATAAGTGTTAATAGCAAGTACTCCAAATTTTATTACAGGACCAGAGACTTCATATTTGCATTATCTTTCTTTACTACTCAAGTGCAGCTTTTTAAAGTACATAAAAACACATAAACATTTAAAATAAAACAGAAAAAATAGAGTCTATATAACTAGCCAATGAGAATGCTAGGTTAGAGACAAAAGAGAAAATGGACCAATCAGATGACCCATATTGGCCATAAACAGACCAGTGAGCACCCCATCTTCCTCTTTCTTTTGCTGCTCATGCAACAGATAAGTGTGGCTAATTATTCTCTCATATTGTTCAACTTGTTATTAACTTAACATTGTTATAATATATTTTTTCCATATTTATTTCCATATATAGTGTCTCCCCTACACTTTCATATATCTCCCTTTATTCTTACTCTTCCGTTTTTACTCACATTATTTTTTCCTACTTTTTTCCTGCACTCGTTTCTGTGCAATGCTAGTTTTTGCCCTGTGCCTAGTTCTAGCTATTCCCCTCTTTATCCGGTTCTCTGTTTAAGAGCTTTGGTTTAAAATTTACCTTCCGTTTTTTTCCCTGCATGTATGGTCTCCTCTCCCTTCTATCTCAAGTTTCAGGGGCCATCTTGTGGGCGTTCTTAGTGACGTCACAGCCCGCCTTCTGTTTACCTCAGTAGTGCTGTGGACGTCTCCTGCTTCATCTCAGTGAAAAGTAATTTTGTTTCTTTCTGGCTCTCCTTCTTTCTATGACTGTGTCAGCTGCTAATTTTCTTATTTTTCCTCATTCTTAGGTATTTGCTGCCCTCTGGTGGTGCTTTCTATTTTTGACTGAAGTTTTTTCCTGTCAGATATTTTCTTGTTAAACGTTTTTGTGTTAAAGACTTTTTCAATAAAAATTCTCAAATTATTTACATATTAAAATATAGGTGTTTTGTTGGCTAAAGGTTCAAATATCTTTTATTAAAGTTTTACATTAAATTGTTTTCACTATATATTTACATTAATATTCATTATGTCTCTTGACATTTCTCCCAATCCCTTATCTGAACAATCTGTTCAAATTATGATTGATAACTCAATAAATAAATTAATGTCTCACATGACTTCCCTTATGCAAAAATCTCCTCCAAAGAAAACAATTAAAAGAAAGGCTCCTTCTAGTGCTTTTAAATTAAGCAAAAAGCTTGTCAGTAAATCCAAGCACACTCTGACTGAGCCTAATCTTCCTTGCGGCAAAGGAAGTAAAACATCCGCTAAAAGACCCCTTACTCCCAAGGGGAATAAAAAGGGAGTTCAAATGAAAAAATCTGAGATATTTTCCAAAGAAAAAGGTTCTGATTCCTCTACATCATATAATTCAGATAATATGTCGGAGGACTCTAATAATTCCTCATCCAATAATTGTGATTCAGACTCCTCCTCTGAATCTGAGCCTAAATGCAAAAAAGCTAAAAAATGCTCTAAAAAATCCAAACATCTTGATGATGATAATTTCATTTTTACTGACGCCCTTGGTAACCCCCGTTTTAATGCGGACACCTTACACCATCCTAGATCCTCCGAATGGTTTCCTCCTATGGAAATCGCATCCTTTATAGATTTTCAACTAAAAAAGACCCTGAAGAAAAGGGCTAGAAATAACATGAGGGCTGAATGCCCCAGACCCCTTCTTCCCAAAAATTGTAATATTACCCCTGAAATTGACCCCAAAGTTCTCAAATTTATTGGCTCTCCAGGGTACAAAATTAAAAAAGGATTAGATAAAGCCTGGAAAAATTGCCAGGATAAACTCCTTGACACCATTGGCCCTATTACTAAGCTCTTTGAGTTATCAGAAGAGGCTGTAATCCAAGAATCCCCTATGGACCCTTCCCTCGTTAGAGAGTGGGTTCAGCGCATTCTCTCCTTTGTGGGTAACACTAACACCGCCATTATAATTGAACGCAGAAAGAATATTTTAAAAAAAATTGACCCTAAGATCTGTGATTTCGCAGTTAATGAATTACAATCTGACAAAGATGGTCTTCTTTTTGGAGACGCTTTTCTAAAAGATTTGAACCTTTATGCTAACACCTTCTCCACCCTTAATAAAGTAAAGACCTCTATGAGAAAAATGATGTACTCTCAGAATTTCTCTGACAGGGCTGGGAAAGGTAGAGGTCGCTTTCCCGGCCGTTCCTCTCAAATTTCAAGACCTCAATTCCAACAAAACTACTCCTCTCAGTATCAACACTACAGATACAACAATGAAGCCTCTCCAGCTTTCAACTTTTTTCCACAGCGGTCCAGACCCTGGCAACAAAGAGGTCAACGTTTCAGAACCCGATCTCGCCCTTCTCCAGGTAAAATTTCCTATTCTCAATACTCCTCCTTCTTCCCCACTAAAAGTTGGGGGAAGAATAGCCTTCTTTGCTCACAATTGGACTCTCATATCTTCAGATCCTTGGATCTTAAACACAGTTCAAGGAGTTCAGATAGACTTCTTATCTCCCCCTATCCAAACTTCTTTTCCAAAACCTATCCACTTTTCTCAAAAAGACAGACTTCTAGTTCAAAAAGAGATAGAAAATCTTCTACAAAAAGAAGCTATCTCCCCAAATCTAGTTCCTCATCTAGCCTTCTTCAGCAACCTTTTTCTAGTAAAAAAGAAAAACGGTCAGTTCAGACCTGTTATAAACCTAAGAACTCTCAACGCTTACGTTGTCTACAATCACTTCAAACTAGAAGGGATTCATCTTCTAAGAGACTGTCTTTTGGACAACGATTGGCTGGTCAGACTAGACCTCTCGGATGCATATCTCACAGTTCCCATAGATCCAGAATACTGGAAATACCTGACTTTCACTTGGGAGGAAAAAGTTTGGAGTTTCACTTGTCTCCCTTTTGGACTTTCATCCGCTCCGTGGATATTTACAAAACTCCTCAAACCTGTAGTATCTTTTCTGAGACTCAGAGGAATTCGTTTGATCATTTATCTGGACGATATCCTGCTGATGAATCAAGATTTTACTTCTCTTCAATCTCAGTTATCCATGACAATAAATCTCTTAGAGAATTTAGGTTTCCTAGTAAACAAAGAAAAATCAATCCTTCTTCCTTCCAAATCTCTAATTTTTCTTGGTTTTCTTATAGATACGACGAAAGCCACTTTAAGCTTACCCCTATCAAAGATAAAGAACATCAAAAAGGAAATTTCAAAGACTCTCAACAAACAATTTGTCTCGGTCAGACAGATAGCCAGGATAGTTGTGTTACTTTCATCCTCTATTCAGGCTATCTTTCCGGCTCCCCTTCATTATCGAGAGCTCCAAAGATTAAAGATTTCTTATCTTCAGAAAGGTTTCTCTTATTCTCACCTCATTCCATTATCCTTGGAAGCCAAAGAGGAGCTTTCATGGTGGCTTTCCCAAATGGAAGCTTGGAATGGGAGAGCTATTTTTGGGAAATCCCCAGATTTAATCATAGAATCCGATGCCAGCCTGTCGGGTTGGGGTGCCCGCTGCGGTCCATCTATTACCGGAGGGAAATGGTCCGCAGAAGAAAAAGGCCTTCATATAAATTGTCTGGAACTTTTAGCCGGGTCCTTTGCTGTCAAAAGTTTTGTAAAATCTCTAGCCCCTGCCTCTATCCTTCTTCGGATGGACAACATCTCAGCTGTGAGATATCTGAATCGATTAGGTGGCACAAAGTCCAGAAATCTGTCAAATATTACCAAGGATTTTATTCATCTCTGTTTAGACAAGAATATCTCTATCAAGGCAGAATATATTCCAGGTCTTTCGAATTCAGCTGCAGATTGGGGTTCTCGTTTCCTCAGGGACTCCAGCGATTGGAAAATTCACAGAAACATTTTCCTATCCATCCAAACCCTTCTGGGTCCTTTCTCTTTGGACATCTTCGCTTCTCGTCTCAACCGTCAACTTCCTCTCTATTTCAGCTGGCGTCCAGATCCAGAAGCATTGGCAATAGACGCTTTTCTTCAAACCTGGCCGAATCAAGGAGCTTATGCTTTTCCCCCCTTTTCCCTGATTGCCCGGATGATTTCTGTAGTTCGCAGGAATCTTTTATCTCTTACCCTCATAACTCCCCTGTGGCCAACTCAAGCTTGGTATCCCTCTCTTCTGGAGATGTCTTTCAAACCCCCAATTCTCCTCCCTGTGTTTCCGGATCTCCTCTTAGATCCAGAGGACAACCCTCATTTTCTCATTCTCAGTCACTCTCTCAGACTAATAGCATGGTCGATTACGGGGAACTCAGAAATCTCCTCGACCTTTCGGACTCAACTAAATCTCTCATGCGAGATTCATGGGCCCCAGGAACCCACAAATCTTATTTTTCTGCATGGTCCAGATGGTCTTGCTGGTGCATGCTTAGGAATCTGGATCCCTTTTCATCACCTTTAACTCAAATCCTAAATTTCCTCTCTCACCTCTTTGATCTAGGCCTTGCATACAGGACCATCAATCTTTCCAGATCTGCTATTTCGGCTAGACATGATTTCATTAACAATCTCCCTATTGGTAAACATCCTTTAGTATGTCGTCTTCTCAAAGCTATTAGACTAAAAAGACCTCCTACTCCAAAACATAATTTCTTTTGGGATGTAGATTTAATTTTCTCTCTCTTTAAATCTTGGCCTTCCAATGACCTTCTCTCTTTAAAACAAATTTCTGCTAAACTTGCTACCCTTCTTTGCCTGATCTCTTTTCGCAGGGTTTCTGATGTCTGGGCTCTAGATTTCAATTCTAAATCCTTTTCTCCTGAAGGTGTCACTTTCCTCATTTCTCGTAGAACTAAGACCTTATCCTCTTCTATTTTCTACCCCTATTTTCCCTCCGAACCTTCCCTCTGTGTTGTTTCTTGTCTCAAATCTTATGAATCTAAAACTGCATCTTTCAGAGATTCTTCTAACAACCAACTCTTGTTATCTTTTGTTCCTCCTCATGCTCCTGTCACTACTACCTCTATTGCTAGATGGATAAAGTGGGTCATGTCCGAGGCTGGAGTTGACCTTTCTTTTTCCGCTCATTCAGTTAGAGGATCGGCCGCTTCTAAAGCTCTTCTGAAGTCTGCCCCATTGCAAGACATTTTGAAGGCTGCGGACTGGTCCTCCGACTCCACTTTCAAACATTTTTACTTTAAGCCTATCCAACATGCTTCACTTAATCTTTTTCAATAATTGCTTTAAACATGCAAATATGAAGTCTCTGGTCCTGTAATAAAATTCCGATTATCCTAGCTTAGTGAAGGTATAATCTAGATTTTATTAAGGACACAGAGACAAATATTTCCCACCTCTCTACTATCTTATCCCACCCATACAGTTATCTATTTATAATTATACTAACGTTTCTATATATTTTATTTTAGTTACCAACTTCCCAAATGTCCCTAGTTAAATCAGGATTTGCTCCTACAATCAAGACTCCTGTCTCTTCATGGAAGAACAGATGGATCTTCAAATCCTCTCATTCATCTCATCAACCATCGAGTCAAACCTCTATGAAGACTCTTCAATTCCTGTGGTTTTGTTTACTGATTTGTTTATTCCTTGGACTGTTGGGACTGTTAAATTTCTTCAAAAGTTTCCTGTTTATGAGCATCAAACAAGAAAGAGGAAGATGGGGTGCTCACTGGTCTGTTTATGGCCAATATGGGTCATCTGATTGGTCCATTTTCTCTTTTGTCTCTAACCTAGCATTCTCATTGGCTAGTTATATAGACTCTATTTTTTCAGTTTTATTTTAAATGTTTATGTGTTTTTATGTACTTTAAAAAGCTGCACTTGAGTAGTAAAGAAAGATAATGCAAATATTCGTCTCTGTGTCCTTAATAAAATCTAGATTATACCTTCACTAAGCTAGGATAATCGGAATTATCGAGGTAAATAACAGTCAACAGACTTGCTATGTAAATCGTTCCAATGCTTTTTGGCACTAAAGAACAAACGGGTTGATCCCTGACGAAGTGCCGTATAGCAGCAGGAAACGCATCGGATGACGATTGTGGTGTGTGGAGTGGTGTCAACCCGTTTGTTTTTCACTGCCAAATAAAGCCTTGGAACGATTTACATAGCAAGTCTGTTGACTGTTATTTACCTCGATAATTTGGAGTACTTGTTTAAGGAGCGGAATCGGAGAATGCAGTGGAGTTTTACGGTCAATACTCCTCAACTGATGCTAAGCTGACTGGTAGGGCGGAGTTCTCAAGGATAACCGCTATCCCGCGGTAGTGGGGCCAGTACAGTGAGTAACTTGGAAATGTTACTTTGTATATTATGCATGTATATACACTTAATTTGAACTGTGTCTATTTAGCTTATAAGTTACTTTGGATACAATATATTATACCACTTGATACACAAGACATAGGTTCTTTGAAAATGTGAAATTGCAACTGTTGCTTTTGCAACTGTATTATTTCTATACAAAGAAGCTTCCATCTATCTGTTTACTATCACTCTGCATGTTACAGCATTACATTAAGACACATGTGTGAAATCAGCTTTAGAGCAAAAACATTGTATCTCTTTTGAAACACAATACCCGCCATTAAGCAGGGGGCTACAGTTATACACTCATGTAAGAGAATAATAAATAACTATGACTGGTATATTGAAGCCTGCTTAAATTACAGCTGATGTTAACATGGCAATTTATAAGGGTTATGTATAAGGACTTTGCAATACAGGTCATATAGTGCTGAATTTTAATAGCAAGTAACCAATCTATAGTAACATCAAAGAAAAAATTAAAAACTCATTTTAACAGGGTTATTGCAGGATTTCATATGTGTTTTCATAAAACTTTACTAAAACAAAATACACTCTACCAAAGCAAAAATAATTAATTAAATACTGACGATGACAGCCAAATTTGCCTGAATGTAGATTATTCACGTAAACATTAATATCAATTTAAGATGCATTTAATGTCTAATTTAATATTATTTCACGTTATTCCTTCATTCAGTCATTTTGAATAATTTTATAATTATCATACACCTCCAAGCACTTTATTACAAAGAAAATGAACATTCAAATAATAATAATTTGTGTACAAGTTATATAGATTTACATTTAGATTATATTTTTAATTTGAGTAAACGTGTTTATTAATGATACTTTTAAAAGATGAAAAAATGTTTCATAATTAATTTTAATAATACTAATGGCACAAATGCATTTGAAAAGAGTAAGGTAAATGGAATGTTGTAGGGTGTTTTTGATATGCAATGTGTATACAATTTTGAAAACCAAAGGAATTTTGATTCATTGTAATAGACTCAATTGGAAGCACAGTCTGTTTCAACAAGATTTTCATAAGATTTGTCATTTTGTAAGTTCAGACTTTCAAAAATAGAATAAATTATTAAATAATACCCTTAATTGTGGGTGTGTTTTTAACGCATTTACCGTGTTTTTCATTATTGCATAAATAATAAATTCTATAAATAATAAAAAAACACAGATTATGATACAAACCTTAAAACATAATTTCTTTTTTTTTTTTTTTTTTTTTTTTTATTGAAATTTTCAAAATATACAGCACGTTTAAGTAGACAGACAATGGGTATTAAACATTATACGCTGTTTACAACATCCAATGTGTTATACATATCCGTGTCTATCCTGTTTATTCACAGTTTTAACCCACAATATAAATTACAGTCCTAAAGTCTTTCTGAGGTATTCTGTGGGATTATTCCATGAGGCTTTAAAGCCTTACACATTTTGCAATACTGTGATGTTAAGATAACAACAATATAAATATACAATTAACAAAAATAACATCTAAATGAAAAATAAATAAACAAACAAACTGCAGAGATTTACTTGTTAGAGATGATCTTAATAATATGGGTCCATACATTTCATGTGGTGTATTAGTATTTATGTATACTGTAAACTTAGGCTTGTGTCATACATTATGACTGATCATTTAGGGCTTAATGGTTCATAACTCATATGTCATATATCACTATCTCTACCCACCTCCATTCAGTTGTTTTGATTGGCTTGAGTTTTCAGTGTTCTTTATAGGTATTATGTTATATATTTATTAATTTACTGATTTATTTATTTATTTACCGATCCCGTGTACGTGTCCCAGAAGAATGTCATGTCATTATAGAAGGTTAGTCTGTTTGATTTAAAATAGAAGTATCTTTCTAGTGATAATGCCTCTTGAACTTTCCCCCTCCATAAATCTGTTGTAGGTAAGTTGGTTAATTTCCAGTGTGTAGCTATTAACTGTTTAGCAACATTTAACATAATGTGACCTAGGCTTTTTTTGATTGCGCATTTTATATCTGTAAGCTCATTGAAGAGACACACTGATGGGGTAGGTGCAATGCTGCTCGATAGTACTTTATTTATTTCATCTATCACTTGCTCCCAGTATGTGTTTACCTCCTTACATGTCCACCATATGTGGCTCATGGTCCCCGATTCTCGGAAACACCTCCAACATCTGTCATTAGCTGTTGGAAATAGGTATTTTGTCCTACTTGGTGTCATGTACCATCTGGCCAGTACCTTATAGTTTGTCTCTAGGGCGTTTGTTGTATGTGCTGAGAAAGCTATATTCCGGAAAAACCTCTCCCATGTCTTTGATTCCTGATGTCCAAGTAATTCCCTTTCCCATCCCCTTACAAAGTTATGTGGTTTGGGTGAAGTGGCGGTAATTAGAAGCCTATATGTAATGGATATGAGTCTTCTTTGTGGATTAGCACTGCTACAAAGCTGTTCAAAAGGTGTTAACTGTCTTGTCAGGTTGGGTCTATTCCTATGAGTGTATATATAATGATTGACTTGGTGATAGTGTAGCCAATTCCTAAAGAATCCATTGCCCACATTTTCCAATTCATTTCTGGGTTTTAGTTTCCCTTGGTTTGTAATTCGTGATATTGTAATACATCCCTCTAAATCCCGGACTATACTTTTATTATATTCTAAACCTGTTTTGAATTCTGGATTTGCCAAAATGGGGGTTAGAGGAGAATAAGAACTAGAGACTCCTTTAATTTTATCACATATCTCCCTCCAGTCTAATATTGTGGCCAGTACTGTAGATGTGGCCTTTTCTACTATTTTTGGTATAAGTTTGGGTGTCCAGCAAGCTCCTCCTAGCTGGCTGACCCCTACGAGATCATGTTCGATTTGAATCCAATGTTTGGGATTATCTGGATCGTTCCTGCACCATTCTATTATTCTTTGTAAGGATATTGCTTTTTGATATAATAGTAGATTAGGTACCCCCCAATCCTCCCATTTCCCTAGGGGCGTACATTGTTGATTTATTGACCCGTGGTGGGCGTTTCTTCCAAATGAAATCATAAAATATTTTTTGAAGTTTGTGTATATACATATGAGTATGTGATAGTGGTAAAGTTTGCATTATGTATAGGATTTTTGGTAAAAGCATCATCTTTACTGAGTTGATTCGCCCTAGCCATGAGGAATTTTTTGAGAGCCATGATGAGGCCTGATTAGATATATTATTCACAAGTTTACCATAGTTGGTAGACCTCGTAGATTCTATACTATTCGTTAAGTGTACACCTAAGTATTTGATAGAGGTTGATTGAACTGTGTATGTGTAGTTTTTTTTACATGTTGATATGTCTATGTCTGTCATGTGGAGAGGCAGGAGTTCAGACTTACTTGCGTTTACTGAGAAGTTGGATATCTCGCCATAGGATTGAAGTTCACGGCGTACCGCGGAGAGAGACCTAAAACATAATTTCCTAATCAAGAAAAACTAAACTTTCTTCCCATGCAGAATCCGTAAAAAATACAAATAAATTCCATCTATTACTATTGATGATGCATTTTTGTAATAAGGTATGCTTCTGTCATTGCTATAGTGTCACAGTGAAATACGCTTATACAAAATCCTGTAAATGCTGTAAATGCTTGGGAATTAAATTCACACATTTTCCATTGCCGTATTTATGTTATATTATTGTCTACTTTAGAACACTGGTTTTCAAACCTGTCCTTAGGCCTCCCCAACAGGCCAGGTTTTCTGGATTACCTTGGATGAGAGCAGGTAAAATAACCAGGTTTACTAATCAGATGATTATTTCACTTGTGCTCTAGTTCATATAGCCTCACAATATGGACTGTTAGTGAGGCCTGAGGACAGGTTTGAAAACTACTGCTTTAGAATATAGTAATACATTGAATACTCTCTGTAGAACTATATAGAATGCTGTTTTTTCTCATACCTGATAGTTATGTTTGAAGGTTTGTAGTCAACATATAACCACATCCTGAGAGACTTCTATTTATAACAGCCCTTCTCCAGGTAAAATTTCCTATTCTCAATACTCCTCCTTCTTCCCCACTAAAAGTTGGGGGAAGAATAGCCTTCTTTGCTCACAATTGGACTCTCATATCTTCAGATCCTTGGATCTTAAACACAGTTCAAGGAGTTCAGATAGACTTCTTATCTCCCCCTATCCAAACTTCTTTTCCAAAACCTATCCACTTTTCTCAAAAAGACAGACTTCTAGTTCAAAAAGAGATAGAAAATCTTCTACAAAAAGAAGCTATCTCCCCAAATCCAGTTCCTCATCTAGCCTTCTTCAGCAACCTTTTTCTAGTAAAAAAGAAAAACGGTCAGTTCAGACCTGTTATAAACCTAAGAACTCTCAACGCTTACGTTGTCTACAATCACTTCAAACTAGAAGGGATTCATCTTCTAAGAGACTGTCTTTTGGACAACGATTGGCTGGTCAGACTAGACCTCTCGGATGCATATCTCACAGTTCCCATAGATCCAGAATACTGGAAATACCTGACTTTCACTTGGGAGGAAAAAGTTTGGAGTTTCACTTGTCTCCCTTTTGGACTTTCATCCGCTCCGTGGATATTTACAAAACTCCTCAAACCTGTAGTATCTTTTCTGAGACTCAGAGGAATTCGTTTGATCATTTATCTGGACGATATCCTGCTGATGAATCAAGATTTTACTTCTCTTCAATCTCAGTTATCCATGACAATAAATCTCTTAGAGAATTTAGGTTTCCTAGTAAACAAAGAAAAATCAATCCTTCTTCCTTCCAAATCTCTAATTTTTCTTGGTTTTCTTATAGATACGACGAAAGCCACTTTAAGCTTACCCCTATCAAAGATAAAGAACATCAAAAAGGAAATTTCAAAGACTCTCAACAAACAATTTGTCTCGGTCAGACAGATAGCCAGGATAGTTGTGTTACTTTCATCCTCTATTCAGGCTATCTTTCCGGCTCCCCTTCATTATCGAGAGCTCCAAAGATTAAAGATTTCTTATCTTCAGAAAGGTTTCTCTTATTCTCACCTCATTCCATTATCCTTGGAAGCCAAAGAGGAGCTTTCATGGTGGCTTTCCCAAATGGAAGCTTGGAATGGGAGAGCTATTTTTGGGAAATCCCCAGATTTAATCATAGAATCCGATGCCAGCCTGTCGGGTTGGGGTGCCCGCTGCGGTCCATCTATTACCGGAGGGAAATGGTCCGCAGAAGAAAAAGGCCTTCATATAAATTGTCTGGAACTTTTAGCCGGGTCCTTTGCTGTCAAAAGTTTTGTAAAATCTCTAGCCCCTGCCTCTATCCTTCTTCGGATGGACAACATCTCAGCTGTGAGATATCTGAATCGATTAGGTGGCACAAAGTCCAGAAATCTGTCAAATATTACCAAGGATTTTATTCATCTCTGTTTAGACAAGAATATCTCTATCAAGGCAGAATATATTCCAGGTCTTTCGAATTCAGCTGCAGATTGGGGTTCTCGTTTCCTCAGGGACTCCAGCGATTGGAAAATTCACAGAAACATTTTCCTATCCATCCAAACCCTTCTGGGTCCTTTCTCTTTGGACATCTTCGCTTCTCGTCTCAACCGTCAACTTCCTCTCTATTTCAGCTGGCGTCCAGATCCAGAAGCATTGGCAATAGACGCTTTTCTTCAAACCTGGCCGAATCAAGGAGCTTATGCTTTTCCCCCCTTTTCCCTGATTGCCCGGATGATTTCTGTAGTTCGCAGGAATCTTTTATCTCTTACCCTCATAACTCCCCTGTGGCCAACTCAAGCTTGGTATCCCTCTCTTCTGGAGATGTCTTTCAAACCCCCAATTCTCCTCCCTGTGTTTCCGGATCTCCTCTTAGATCCAGAGGACAACCCTCATTTTCTCATTCTCAGTCACTCTCTCAGACTAATAGCATGGTCGATTACGGGGAACTCAGAAATCTCCTCGACCTTTCGGACTCAACTAAATCTCTCATGCGAGATTCATGGGCCCCAGGAACCCACAAATCTTATTTTTCTGCATGGTCCAGATGGTCTTGCTGGTGCATGCTTAGGAATCTGGATCCCTTTTCATCACCTTTAACTCAAATCCTAAATTTCCTCTCTCACCTCTTTGATCTAGGCCTTGCATACAGGACCATCAATCTTTCCAGATCTGCTATTTCGGCTAGACATGATTTCATTAACAATCTCCCTATTGGTAAACATCCTTTAGTATGTCGTCTTCTCAAAGCTATTAGACTAAAAAGACCTCCTACTCCAAAACATAATTTCTTTTGGGATGTAGATTTAATTTTCTCTCTCTTTAAATCTTGGCCTTCCAATGACCTTCTCTCTTTAAAACAAATTTCTGCTAAACTTGCTACCCTTCTTTGCCTGATCTCTTTTCGCAGGGTTTCTGATGTCTGGGCTCTAGATTTCAATTCTAAATCCTTTTCTCCTGAAGGTGTCACTTTCCTCATTTCTCGTAGAACTAAGACCTTATCCTCTTCTATTTTCTACCCCTATTTTCCCTCCGAACCTTCCCTCTGTGTTGTTTCTTGTCTCAAATCTTATGAATCTAAAACTGCATCTTTCAGAGATTCTTCTAACAACCAACTCTTGTTATCTTTTGTTCCTCCTCATGCTCCTGTCACTACTACCTCTATTGCTAGATGGATAAAGTGGGTCATGTCCGAGGCTGGAGTTGACCTTTCTTTTTCCGCTCATTCAGTTAGAGGATCGGCCGCTTCTAAAGCTCTTCTGAAGTCTGCCCCATTGCAAGACATTTTGAAGGCTGCGGACTGGTCCTCCGACTCCACTTTCAAACATTTTTACTTTAAGCCTATCCAACATGCTTCACTTAATCTTTTTCAATAATTGCTTTAAACATGCAAATATGAAGTCTCTGGTCCTGTAATAAAATTCCGATTATCCTAGCTTAGTGAAGGTATAATCTAGATTTTATTAAGGACACAGAGACAAATATTTCCCACCTCTCTACTATCTTATCCCACCCATACAGTTATCTATTTATAATTATACTAACGTTTCTATATATTTTATTTTAGTTACCAACTTCCCAAATGTCCCTAGTTAAATCAGGATTTGCTCCTACAATCAAGACTCCTGTCTCTTCATGGAAGAACAGATGGATCTTCAAATCCTCTCATTCATCTCATCAACCATCGAGTCAAACCTCTATGAAGACTCTTCAATTCCTGTGGTTTTGTTTACTGATTTGTTTATTCCTTGGACTGTTGGGACTGTTAAATTTCTTCAAAAGTTTCCTGTTTATGAGCATCAAACAAGAAAGAGGAAGATGGGGTGCTCACTGGTCTGTTTATGGCCAATATGGGTCATCTGATTGGTCCATTTTCTCTTTTGTCTCTAACCTAGCATTCTCATTGGCTAGTTATATAGACTCTATTTTTTCAGTTTTATTTTAAATGTTTATGTGTTTTTATGTACTTTAAAAAGCTGCACTTGAGTAGTAAAGAAAGATAATGCAAATATTCGTCTCTGTGTCCTTAATAAAATCTAGATTATACCTTCACTAAGCTAGGATAATCGGAATTATCGAGGTAAATAACAGTCAACAGACTTGCTATGTAAATCGTTCCAATGCTTTTTGGCACTAAAGAACAAACGGGTTGATCCCTGACGAAGTGCCGTATAGCAGCAGGAAACGCATCGGATGACGATTGTGGTGTGTGGAGTGGTGTCAACCCGTTTGTTTTTCACTGCCAAATAAAGCCTTGGAACGATTTACATAGCAAGTCTGTTGACTGTTATTTACCTCGATAATTTGGAGTACTTGTTTAAGGAGCGGAATCGGAGAATGCAGTGGAGTTTTACGGTCAATACTCCTCAACTGATGCTAAGCTGACTGGTAGGGCGGAGTTCTCAAGGATAACCGCTATCCCGCGGTAGTGGGGCCAGTACAGTGAGTAACTTGGAAATGTTACTTTGTATATTATGCATGTATATACACTTAATTTGAACTGTGTCTATTTAGCTTATAAGTTACTTTGGATACAATATATTATACCACTTGATACACAAGACATAGGTTCTTTGAAAATGTGAAATTGCAACTGTTGCTTTTGCAACTGTATTATTTCTATACAAAGAAGCTTCCATCTATCTGTTTACTATCACTCTGCATGTTACAGCATTACATTAAGACACATGTGTGAAATCAGCTTTAGAGCAAAAACATTGTATCTCTTTTGAAACACAATACCCGCCATTAAGCAGGGGGCTACAGTTATACACTCATGTAAGAGAATAATAAATAACTATGACTGGTATATTGAAGCCTGCTTAAATTACAGCTGATGTTAACATGGCAATTTATAAGGGTTATGTATAAGGACTTTGCAATACAGGTCATATAGTGCTGAATTTTAATAGCAAGTAACCAATCTATAGTAACATCAAAGAAAAAATTAAAAACTCATTTTAACAGGGTTATTGCAGGATTTCATATGTGTTTTCATAAAACTTTACTAAAACAAAATACACTCTACCAAAGCAAAAATAATTAATTAAATACTGACGATGACAGCCAAATTTGCCTGAATGTAGATTATTCACGTAAACATTAATATCAATTTAAGATGCATTTAATGTCTAATTTAATATTATTTCACGTTATTCCTTCATTCAGTCATTTTGAATAATTTTATAATTATCATACACCTCCAAGCACTTTATTACAAAGAAAATGAACATTCAAATAATAATAATTTGTGTACAAGTTATATAGATTTACATTTAGATTATATTTTTAATTTGAGTAAACGTGTTTATTAATGATACTTTTAAAAGATGAAAAAATGTTTCATAATTAATTTTAATAATACTAATGGCACAAATGCATTTGAAAAGAGTAAGGTAAATGGAATGTTGTAGGGTGTTTTTGATATGCAATGTGTATACAATTTTGAAAACCAAAGGAATTTTGATTCATTGTAATAGACTCAATTGGAAGCACAGTCTGTTTCAACAAGATTTTCATAAGATTTGTCATTTTGTAAGTTCAGACTTTCAAAAATAGAATAAATTATTAAATAATACCCTTAATTGTGGGTGTGTTTTTAACGCATTTACCGTGTTTTTCATTATTGCATAAATAATAAATTCTATAAATAATAAAAAAACACAGATTATGATACAAACCTTAAAACATAATTTCCTTTTTTTTTTTTTTTTTTTTTTTATTGAAATTTTCAAAATATACAGCACGTTTAAGTAGACAGACAATGGGTATTAAACATTATACGCTGTTTACAACATCCAATGTGTTATACATATCCGTGTCTATCCTGTTTATTCACAGTTTTAACCCACAATATAAATTACAGTCCTAAAGTCTTTCTGAGGTATTCTGTGGGATTATTCCATGAGGCTTTAAAGCCTTACACATTTTGCAATACTGTGATGTTAAGATAACAACAATATAAATATACAATTAACAAAAATAACATCTAAATGAAAAATAAATAAACAAACAAACTGCAGAGATTTACTTGTTAGAGATGATCTTAATAATATGGGTCCATACATTTCATGTGGTGTATTAGTATTTATGTATACTGTAAACTTAGGCTTGTGTCATACATTATGACTGATCATTTAGGGCTTAATGGTTCATAACTCATATGTCATATATCACTATCTCTACCCACCTCCATTCAGTTGTTTTGATTGGCTTGAGTTTTCAGTGTTCTTTATAGGTATTATGTTATATATTTATTAATTTACTGATTTATTTATTTATTTACCGATCCCGTGTACGTGTCCCAGAAGAATGTCATGTCATTATAGAAGGTTAGTCTGTTTGATTTAAAATAGAAGTATCTTTCTAGTGATAATGCCTCTTGAACTTTCCCCCTCCATAAATCTGTTGTAGGTAAGTTGGTTAATTTCCAGTGTGTAGCTATTAACTGTTTAGCAACATTTAACATAATGTGACCTAGGCTTTTTTTGATTGCGCATTTTATATCTGTAAGCTCATTGAAGAGACACACTGATGGGGTAGGTGCAATGCTGCTCGATAGTACTTTATTTATTTCATCTATCACTTGCTCCCAGTATGTGTTTACCTCCTTACATGTCCACCATATGTGGCTCATGGTCCCCGATTCTCGGAAACACCTCCAACATCTGTCATTAGCTGTTGGAAATAGGTATTTTGTCCTACTTGGTGTCATGTACCATCTGGCCAGTACCTTATAGTTTGTCTCTAGGGCGTTTGTTGTATGTGCTGAGAAAGCTATATTCCGGAAAAACCTCTCCCATGTCTTTGATTCCTGATGTCCAAGTAATTCCCTTTCCCATCCCCTTACAAAGTTATGTGGTTTGGGTGAAGTGGCGGTAATTAGAAGCCTATATGTAATGGATATGAGTCTTCTTTGTGGATTAGCACTGCTACAAAGCTGTTCAAAAGGTGTTAACTGTCTTGTCAGGTTGGGTCTATTCCTATGAGTGTATATATAATGATTGACTTGGTGATAGTGTAGCCAATTCCTAAAGAATCCATTGCCCACATTTTCCAATTCATTTCTGGGTTTTAGTTTCCCTTGGTTTGTAATTCGTGATATTGTAATACATCCCTCTAAATCCCGGACTATACTTTTATTATATTCTAAACCTGTTTTGAATTCTGGATTTGCCAAAATGGGGGTTAGAGGAGAATAAGAACTAGAGACTCCTTTAATTTTATCACATATCTCCCTCCAGTCTAATATTGTGGCCAGTACTGTAGATGTGGCCTTTTCTACTATTTTTGGTATAAGTTTGGGTGTCCAGCAAGCTCCTCCTAGCTGGCTGACCCCTACGAGATCATGTTCGATTTGAATCCAATGTTTGGGATTATCTGGATCGTTCCTGCACCATTCTATTATTCTTTGTAAGGATATTGCTTTTTGATATAATAGTAGATTAGGTACCCCCAATCCTCCCATTTCCCTAGGGGCGTACATTGTTGATTTATTGACCCGTGGTGGGCGTTTCTTCCAAATGAAATCATAAAATATTTTTTGAAGTTTGTGTATATACATATGAGTATGTGATAGTGGTAAAGTTTGCATTATGTATAGGATTTTTGGTAAAAGCATCATCTTTACTGAGTTGATTCGCCCTAGCCATGAGGAATTTTTTGAGAGCCATGATGAGGCCTGATTAGATATATTATTCACAAGTTTACCATAGTTGGTAGACCTCGTAGATTCTATACTATTCGTTAAGTGTACACCTAAGTATTTGATAGAGGTTGATTGAACTGTGTATGTGTAGTTTTTTTTACATGTTGATATGTCTATGTCTGTCATGTGGAGAGGCAGGAGTTCAGACTTACTTGCGTTTACTGAGAAGTTGGATATCTCGCCATAGGATTGAAGTTCACGGCGTACCGCGGAGAGAGACCTAAAACATAATTTCCTAATCAAGAAAAACTAAACTTTCTTCCCATGCAGAATCCGTAAAAAATACAAATAAATTCCATCTATTACTATTGATGATGCATTTTTGTAATAAGGTATGCTTCTGTCATTGCTATAGTGTCACAGTGAAATACGCTTATACAAAATCCTGTAAATGCTGTAAATGCTTGGGAATTAAATTCACACATTTTCCATTGCCGTATTTATGTTATATTATTGTCTACTTTAGAACACTGGTTTTCAAACCTGTCCTTAGGCCTCCCCAACAGGCCAGGTTTTCTGGATTACCTTGGATGAGAGCAGGTAAAATAACCAGGTTTACTAATCAGATGATTATTTCACTTGTGCTCTAGTTCATATAGCCTCACAATATGGACTGTTAGTGAGGCCTGAGGACAGGTTTGAAAACTACTGCTTTAGAATATAGTAATACATTGAATACTCTCTGTAGAACTATATAGAATGCTGTTTTTTCTCATACCTGATAGTTATGTTTGAAGGTTTGTAGTCAACATATAACCACATCCTGAGAGACTTCTATTTATAACAGCTTTTTTGGTTTTGTTTGCTGTGTTACTCTAATAAGATAATACAATAGTATTTAAAGGATGCTTTGTGAAAGCAACAGGTTTATGTTTTTACCATTCAATCAACTAAAGAAGACGACTATTTAACTTTTTCCAGATTTCTCACTAATTGTTTTCTATATTTTACATATTTTATACCCCAAAAAGCTACAGACTTCTTTCATTAAAGGTAAAATACTTTTTTAGAGCTGTTTTGCATTTAAAAACTGGTCTTTATGTTGCCAGTGATCTTGTTGCAATGAATTCTGGTCACTCAATACACATTACTCATAAATAAGGATTCCTATGGAAAGCTACGAGCAATGGAAGTATAAGTTGAAATTGAATCACACCACTAAAATAAATTAACTGCTAATTGAAATATTTATGTAAATGAAGTACAGTATCACTTGACTAGAGCAGTACAGTATCACTTGACTAGAGCAGTACAGTATCACTTGACTAGAGCAGCTGATTGGAGGGGGGGCAGAACATTTTTGTGACTATATTTATAAAAAGCTTGCAGGTATTTTAGAAGTATTATACAGGTATATAATGGGAGATTTTGCCCCAGGTGCTTGCATTCTAGGGGGTATAACAAGAGAGGGCTCATAGAGGTAACTCTGAAACTTTCATTTATTCAGCTAGCAATTGCCTTTAGTTATGTTGGCTTTCAGCACTCAGTATTGTGTTAGAGGAAAAATAGTTTCAAGAAATCAGTGTTTGTTTGTTTATATATATATATATATGTGTGTGTGTGTGTGAGTATACACAGCAGAATATTGAGTGTGCAGGGCAACATAAAACCTAAATACGCCACTGGCAGTTTCATTCCTATATATTGGGGGTGCTATTATTGCCAATACTACCTCCTTAACAGAAACCCACATTAATTAACGCAATAAATCATACTTCACCTGTACAGCAGTACCACTATTAATCATAACAACCAAATGCCACCACTGTTAATAACCTTAATTGCCCAGAGAACACACCTACACCTCACACTCCCTACACAACATGGTAGGCTGTGCAACAATTAAACCACCACAAAGCACAAGTCCACCTAGTTTCCAACACCCTCCATGTGGGAATTAACATCCGACTATATCCCACTAGATCCTTACACAAAACTTCACACAATGTATGTTAACCCCTAGCATACAAGCAAACCTCCTTCCTCAATCCCCCATCAAAAATACCCCATCCTTAAAACCTAAATACCCCCAAGGAAGCAATGTAAACGTAACTTCTACTTTAGTCCACTGTCCAGTGTTGTCATCTTTGTTGATTGATGTTCCATGTCTAAGTTTAAATCAATCTATAAAAAGCTTCAATTCAGCAAATTTCCTCACCATAGTGAAAACCATGTGTTTTTTCAGTTTTTCTCATTTTGTTTTTGTTAATTTTGTACACAGAATCCTAATTGATTAAGAAATTATTGATTAAGAAACTGATTGGGTAGAAAGGCTGCATGTTAGAACTGAATCCACTCTCCCTTTTGATTGGTATCACAAGCCTTTCAGGAATTTTACATATTAATTATAATGTTCATGAAATGTGTAATACAAAAGATATATAAAATATATTTCAAGCAAGCTGACAATTAGAATAAGAAAGCATGAAATTAAAATTAAGAGTATTAAATTCATAATCATAATAACAAAGTGCTATCGGTTACAGGTGTCCATAAATATTAAACCAAAGTAGAGGGGCTACAATTGAATAGGATATTGAGTCCATCAAAGAGAACAAAGGTCTTTGGGCTGGCGAGATTATTAAAGAATGCCTGCCAGTCCTTTTATTTGCCTGGTGGAATTCTCTAAAGCCACCTTTTACCCTGAAAACAGGGTGTCTATACTACATTTTCATATGGGGCGGAGATGCGGACATTACAAAAGCGCACAATAAAAGTGAAAACAGGGTGTCTATACTACATTTTCATATGGGGCGGAGATGCGGACATTACAAAAGCGCACAATAAAAGTCGTATTTTAGCCTAACAAAATTGTTCACCAAAAATGTTATTTTATAAAAAACTTAAAATTTGCATATTTAATACGATTCATTCTTGTGTAATTTACATACAAAAATTTACAATTTTTATAAAATTCAATTTTTGCTAAATAATTTTGTTACTAATTTTGATGCACCTTAACAATACAATTTGTTACTGTGTATTTTTGTGTGAATGGTTCGATTATTCATTTTGTAAAATTTTAAAAATATTAATTTTATTGTGCACTTTTGTAATATCTGCATCTCCTTCTCATACAAAAATGCAGCATACACCCCTGGACGAGACACCCGGCTTTAAATAATTCCACCAGGGAAATTGAAGGACTCTGGAGTATATTTTGTTTCATGATATATAAATGCATACATTACAGTGTATTACACTTACACACACCACTCTCTCCCTCTGTTGATGTGTCTCTGGTTATAGAGATTTAATCTTTAAATAATGGGGCAATCTCTTGTCCCCCACTGCTAGTTATGCGCCCCATATATTCCAGTCCTTTCCCTGGAAGCTGTCTGATTCAGTACCAGTAATAACTACTGAAACTTTACATGTCAGTTTCATGGTTTCTGTAGGCTTCACGATTGCAGATCTGGATTGATCTAGAGTAACTTGTGAAAGAACACCTGAAGAAAATAAAGCACGTTATAAGAATACAAATGCAACAAATACTTAAATTGGTGCATTCTGCTTATTTTTCCTTACATGTTACCGACAGCAACAGCAGAAGCAATAAATGCAAAGACGGCATTATCTTCACTTGCCAAGAAAAGAAGGTCACCGAAAGGTTCTGCTCTTATATAATACTGTTACAAACACAGCTTCTTATATCATGGGGTACATAACCTGATTTGTATAAGGACTAGTATATGGGCTGGGGAACATTATAAAAGAATATATTTCACTACTGTAATATAACCCAGGGATGATATAAGCAAGAAACATACGCCTAGATTACGAGTTTTGCATTAGAGTCAAAAAGCAGCATTATTTCAAATACAAATCACCATCAACAATACCAAATATTTTTGATCAATTACATCAGATTTAAATGGACAGAAAAATAATTTTAACATTTCATTATTCACAAACAGTAGACAATTTGAAACACCTCTCATTTACCTCTATTATAGCATTTCATGTATTCAACTCATATGCTTGCATGAACAGCATATCTACAGAGAGGCCTAGTTATCAACGTGTCTACTTACCTGCCATCGCCGGCCCAATATGCCCGCCTAAGCTCGCCTACCATCGCCGCCCCGGACCTGAAAAATCTCGCCAAAGTTATCAAAAAAGCTGTCAAAAAGCTGCGCACCAAGTACGGGGCGATGAGCAGCGGACTGTGATAGATATCACTCATCCGATCTCGCTGCTCTTCGGCTTTCCTACAGCTTTATTGATACCCCTGTCACTAAGCACCCACACTAAACTATACTGTTCTACCCCCTATATCGGCACCCCCGGAGCCCCCCGCAACTAAATAAAGTTATTAACCCCTAAACCGCCGCTCCTAGACCCCGCCGCAACTCTTATAAATGTATTAACCCTTAATCCGCCGCTCCTAGACCCCGCCTCAACTATAATAAATGTATTAACCCCTAAACCGCCACTCCCGGAGCCCACCGCCACCTACATTATACCTAGTAACCCCTATCCTGCCCCCCCCATACCGCCGCCACCTATAACAAATTTATTAACCCCTATCCTGCCGATCCCAGACCCCGCTGCAACAAAATAAATTGTTTAACCCCTAAACCGCCGATCCCGGACCCTGCCGCCACCTATATTAAACTTATTAACCCCTAATCTGCCCCCCTACACCGTCGCCACCTATAATACATTTATTAACCCCTATCCTGCCCCCCCTACACCTCCGCCATAAAATAAAATTATTAACCCCTAAACCTAAGTCTAAACCTAACTTAAATATTAATTAAATACATATAAATATTATAACTCTTATTAACTAAATTAATCCTATTTAAAACTAAATATTTACCTTTAAAATAAACCCTAATATAGCTACAATATAAATAATAATTATATTGTAGCTATCTTAGGATTTATTTTTATTTTACAGGCAAATTTCAATTTATTTTAACTAGGTACAATAACTATTAAATAGTTATTAACTATTTAATAGCTACCTAGATAAAATAAAGTCAAATTTACCTGTAAAATAAAAACTAACCTAAGTTTCAATTACACCTAACACTACACTATACTTTAATAAATTATTCCTATTTAAAACTAAATACTTACCTGTAAAATAAACCCTAAGATAGCTACAATGTAATTGATAATTACATTGTAGCTATTTTAGGATTTATATTTATTTTACAGGTAACTTTGTATTTATTTTAGCTAGTTAGAATAGTTATTAAATAGTTATTAACTATTTAATAACTACCTATCTAAAAGAAATACAAAATTACCTGTAAAATAAATCCTAAACTAAGTTACAATTAAACCTAACACTACACTATCATTAAATTAATTAAATAAATTAACTACAAATAACTACAATTAAATACAATTAAATAAACTAACTAAAGTACCAAAAATAAAAAAAAACTAAGTTACAAAAAATATAAAAAAAATAAGTTACAATAATTTCAAAAATATTACAACAATTTTAAACTACTTACACCTAATCTAAGCCCCCGAATAAAATAACAAAGCCCCCCAAAATAAAAAAATGCCCTACCCTATTCTACATTAAAAAGTTAACAGCTCTATTACCTTACCAGCCCTTAAAAGGGCCTTTTGCGGGGCATGCCCCAAAGAAATCAGCTCTTTTGCCTGTAAAATAAAAATACAACCCCCCCAACATTAAAACCCACCACCCACACACCCCTACTCTAACCCAAACCCCCCTTAAATAAACCTAACACTACCCCCCTGAAGATCATCCTACCTTTAGCCGTCTTCAGCCAGCCGACCACCGATGGAACAGAAGAGGACATCCGCAGCGGCCGAAGTCATCAACCAAGGGTCACTGAAGAAGTATTCCATCTGATTGAAGTCATCATCCAAGGGGCGCTGAAGAAGTCTTCCATCCGATTGAAGTCATCATCCAGGTGGCGTCTTCAATCTTCATCCATCCGGAGTGGAGCGGAGCCAAAGGAACCTTCATTTATCGTCTAGTCATCGGGGGAAGAAGTTGACTCCGCGTCGGCTCGTCTGAAGATGGCTCCGCTCCGGATGGATGAAGATTGAAGACTTCAATCGGATGGAAGACTTCTTCAGCGCCCCTTGGATGATGACTTCGGCCACTGCGGATGTCCTCTTCTGTTCTATCGGTGGTCGGCTGGCTGAAGACGGCTAAAGGTAGGATGATCTTTAGGGGGGTAGTGTTAGGTTTATTTAAGGGGGGTTTGGGTTAGAGTAGGGGTGTGTGGGTGGTGGGTTTTAATGTTGGGGGGTTTGTATTTTAATTTTACAGGCAAAAGAGCTGATTTATTTGGGGCATGCCCCGCAAAAGGCCCTTTTAAGGGCTGGTAAGGTAATAGAGCTTTGAACTTTATAATGTAGAATAGGGTAGGGCATTTTTTTATTTTGGGGGGCTTTGTTATTTTATTAGGGGGCTTAGATTAGGTGTAAGTAGTTTAAAATTGTTGTAATATTTTTGAAATGTTTGTAACTTATTTTTTTTATTTTTTGTAACTTAGTTTTTTTTATTTTTGGTACTTTAGTTAGTTTTTTAATTGTATTTAATTGTAGTTATTTGTAGGTAATTTATTTAATTAATTTAATGATAGTGTAGTGTTAGGTTTAATTGTTACTTAGGTTAGGATTTATTTTACAGGTAATTTTGTATTTCTTTTAGCTAGGTAGTTATTAAATAGTTAATACTATTTAATAACTATTCTAACTAGCTAAAATAAATACAAAGTTACCTGTAAAATAAATATAAATCCTAAAATAGCTACAATGTAATTATTAATTATATTGTAGCTATATTAGGGTTTATTTAATAGGTAAGTATTTAGTTTTAAATAGGAAAAATTTATTTAATGATAGTGTAGTGTTAGGTGTAATTGAAACTTAGGTTAGTTTTTATTTTACAGGTAAATTTGACTTTATTTTATCTAGGTAGCTATTAAATAGTTAATAACTATTTAATAGCTATTGTACCTAGTTAAAATAAATTGAAGTTTGCCTGTAAAATAAAAATAAATCCTAAGATAGCTACAATATAATTATTATTTATATTGTAGCTATATTAGGGTTTATTTTAAAGGTAAGTATTTAGTTTTAAATAGGATTAATTTAGTTAATAAGAGTTATAATATTTATTTAGATGTATTTAATTAATATTTAAGTTAGGGGGGTGTTAGGGTTAGGGTTAGACTTAGGTTTAGGGGTTAATAAAAATTTTTTTAGTGGCAGCGGTGTAGGGGGGCAGATTAGGGGTTAATAAGTTTAATATAGGTGGCGGCGGGGTCCGGGAGCAGCGGTTTAGGGGTTAAACAATTTATTTAGTTGTGGCAGGGGTCCGGGATCAGCAGGATAGGGGATAATAAATTTATTATAGGTGGCGGCGGTATAGGGGGGCAGGATAGGGGTTACCAGGTATAATATAGGTGGCGGTGGGCTCCGAGAGCGGCGGTTTAGGGGTTAATAGATTTATTATAGTGTCTGTGGGCTCCGGGAGTGGTGGTTTAGGGGGTAATAACTTTATTTAGTTGCGGCTTTGTAGGGGGGGCAGATTAGGGGTGTTTAGACTCGGGGTACATGTTAGGGTCTTAGGTGCAGACATCTCCCATAGGAATCAATGGGATGTTGGGCAGCAGCGAACATGAACTTTTGCTATGGTCAGACTCCCATTGATTCCTATTGGATCTGCCGCCTCCAGGGCGGATTGAAAACTAGGTACGCTGGGCCAGAAAAGTGCCGAGCGTACCTGCTAGTCATTTGATAACTAGCAAAAGTAATCAGATTGTGCCGAACTTGTGTGCGGAACATCTGGAGTGACGTAAGAATCCATGTGTCGGACTGAGTCCGGCGGTTCGAAGCTTACGTCACAAAATTCTACTTTTGCCGGGCAGCATGGCTTGATAACTAAGGTGAATCAGCCTCGCCACAAATACGCTGCGAAATTCCAGCATATTTGAGGTTCACGGCTTGATAACTAGGGGCCATAGGCTTAACACATGATCATTAATGGATGCACATACATTACTTTTATAATTCACTCATACATGTGCATTGATATGATGGCCCAAAAAACACATTAGATTCTCTCTATGAATCATGAAACATAAAATATGAATTTTACTGTCCCTTTAACATCACGATTCACTCAGAATATACCATTAGGAATTACGTACAATAAGAACATCATTAGAACACATTATAGCTGTCAATTTTTGGGAAGGAACAACAATGCTATACTGCTTTATATAAGTCAGAATATGTCGGAGAGAATTGCAATATATACGTATATGTGTACATAACACGCATCACGCAACCACAAAGCACACATTTATATTTTAATCATCACACAATAACAATGTAGTAAAATACAACAACAGAATGAGGATTTGATAACTAGACAGGCAAGTTGCTCATATGATGACGTCATTAGAAGCTTCAACCATACACATTACAGCTTTAGGACTGTACCGCCCCTTTCAGAGGTTTAGCACTCAATACTACATATACGTATACGAGAGTTTGGAACATCATTATTATTGCGATTTTAATGGGACGCGTACAATATTGACATCTCGCAAATCACTTATATATACAATACTAGAGATGTCAGCCGGAAGATCTTCATTATTATTGCTATTTTAAAGGGACACATACAATATTGACATCTCGCCAATCACTTATATATACAATTTTATAGATGTCAGCTTTTACTTTATCGTTTACAAACAATATTGCAGCAACATTGATCAATCAAATTCTAGGCCATTATACAGAAGTATGCACTTTCATTCATGTTAGTGTGGACGTGTGCTTTTTACTATAAGATCGTGTTTAATAAGTATTTATTACACATATGAACAAACATTACGAAGATGCACTGTATATGTTACATTTTACACTTTCACATTGCGATTCATTGGGGGAAAACAAAATTTCAGCAAACACCTAAAAAAAAAAAAACGCCCACTTTGAAAGCATTCGCACTGCTCACATACAAACAAGTGTATACAATCATCAATCATTACGAACATGCTACCAGTGGACTAATTGCACTATAAATCCCCCAAACAACATGGCCAAAGCATCCCTTGTGATCGACATTGTATCAAATCACTTTTGTGTTTTTGCATACCTTATTACTCCTTGTGCGTTTGCTCTGCTGTTTGGCTTTGTGCTGCTTAGCTTGGCAAATATGGATGATGCTCAGTTAGATGCTGCTGGTGCTGTTACACAAGTAGTGGTCAATAGAATCAGGCGGGCTCGGCGGCTCCAAGAGAGACAAAGGGCTCGTTTGGTTCGAGGTCCTCCTGTTCACAGGGTGAGGCCCACCTTGGACAACATGAGTTTTATGACAAGTATAGGCTCAATCGCGAACAGCTCATTGGCCTTTACGATGTTCTTAGACCTCATATGGAGCCACGTAGACGTATGCGAATGGCAATCCCTGGTATGACCAAGATGTTTAGTTGCATACACGTCCTGGCCTCCGGGAGTTTTCAATCTGGAGAGGGGTACCTGCATGGGCTTGCTCAGGGTACTTTATCTGTGGTTTTTGACAACTTTCTGGATGCCATGGTACGAGTCAGTAAGCATTACATAGGATTCCCTCAGAATGATGGTGATTGGAGGCGCCTGAAGAGGGAATTCTTTGAAATAGCTCGAATGCCCAATGTCTTGGGAGCAATAGATTGCACCCACATTGCGCTGCATGCTCCTGAACATGACCAGCCCTTCCGAAATCGCAAACACTTCCATAGTCTCAACGTGCAGTTTGTTTGTGACGCACGGATGCGGATTATGCATGTGTGTGCGAATTTCGGCGGGGCTTGTCATGATGCCCGCATCCTCAGACAGTCCTCCCTGTGGCGGCAGTTTGAGGGAAGACAGTTTCCATTCCACCTGGGTGGCTCGTTGGTGAGTACTTGTGCACAACATTGTTAATTAGTTAGACAATTGCCACTGTAGTCTTAAAAAACAGATATGTAGCATGTCTTAGATTAAATGGTCGGATAGAAAATGCAATTTAACCATGTCATTGTCTCTTTCCGCAAATGTCTAGTTTTAGCTACAAACAGATATGTAGCATGTCCTAGCTTAAATTGGCAGATAGAGAATGCAATTTACCCATGTCATTGTCTCTTTCCGCAAATGTCTAGTTTTAGCTCAAAACAGATATGTAGCATGTCTTAGCTTAAATGGACAAAAGATTTGATGGAGCACCAGTGATATAATAAAACAGTAAATCTTTATTTGTAAATCCAGTAAAATGGTTGTAAAAACAACAGGATACAGGGTGGTATTCCCCTATTAGGAGTCAGCTCATACAGCTAGCTTAAATTGGCAGATAGAGAATGCAATTCAACCATTTCTTTCTCTTTTAGCAAATGTCTGGTTTATGTGAAATACGCATAGGTAGCATGTCCTAGCTTAAATGGGCAGATAGAGAATGCAATTTAACCATGTCATTGTCTCTTTCCGCAAATGTCTAGTTTTAGCTACAAACAGATATGTAGCATGTCTTAGCTTAAATGGGCAGATAGAGAATGTAATTTAACCATGTCATTGTCTCTTTCCGCAAATGTCTAGTTTTAGCTACAAACAGATAGGTAGCATGTCTTCGCTTAAATGGTCAGCTCTAGGATGCAATTTAACCATTTCTTTTTCTTTTCGCAAATGTATGGTTTATGCGAAATACGCATAGGTAGCATGTCTGAGCTTAAATGGTCAGATAGAAAATGCAATTTAACCATGTCATTGTCTCTTTCCGCAAATGTCTAGTTTTAGCTACAAACAGATATGTAGCATGTCCTAGATTAAATGGGCAGATAGAGAATGCAATTTAACCATATCATTGTCTCTTTCCGCAAATGTCTAGTTTTAGCTCCAAACAGATATGTAGCATGTCTTAGCTTAAATGGTCAGATAGAGAATGCAATTAAACCATTTCTTTCTCTTTAAGCAAATGTCTGGTTTATGTGAAATACGCAGAGGTAGCATGTCCTAGCTTAAATGGGCAGATAGAGAATGCAATTTAACCATGTCATTGTCTCTTTCCGCAAATGTCTAGTTTTAGCTACAAACAGATATGTAGCATGTCGCTTAAATGGGCAGCTGTAGGATGCAATTTAACCATTTCTTTTTCTTTTTGCAAATGTCTGGTTTATGCGAAATACACATAGGTAGCATGTCTTAGCTTAAATGGGCAGATAGAGAATGCGATTTAAACATATAATTCTTTTTTAAGGAAAATGTTTATTTTAGGGGATTTTCGTGTACACAAATGAAAAGTATTTTAATATAATAATTATAAATAAATTATTAATATTTGTCATTTTGTTATGTTCATTATTTATAGGTGATTCTGTTTACATGAGCCGGCCTTGGCTCATTACGCCTATACATAACCCCACTGACGAGGCCCAGGAGCGCTATAATAGGGCGCACAAGCAGACTAGGGCTGTAGTAGAGAAGATGTTTGGGCTCCTCAAAATGAGACTAAGATGCCTGGACAGGTCAGGAGGAGCCCTCCAATACAGCCCTAGTAAGGTGGCGAAGATCGTTATAGCCTGCAGCATCCTGCATAACATTGCAAAGCGGGCTGGGATGCTGCAGGCCGTCCAGGCACCCCAACACCTCCTCCAAGATGAGGAGGATGATCCTATTCTAGAGGGGCCATTCCTGGATGAGGGGCTCAATGTCAGAGCAAACATCATCAACCGCCACTTTACCGATGGTAAATAATAGAAGTTAGATAGGAGTATTGTGAATATGTGTGAATTCTAGGGAAATGAGAAGTAGAGAATTGTGCAAACATGTTATAATTGTTCATCAAATGATTATAAATATTTATTTTGATTATTATTATAGGTGATGCTTCTGGCATTGGGTCCTGTAACGACTTTGCCACCTGGTTTTTAAAGAAATCAGCTGGTAAGTATAAAAAATGTATGGACTGTGGCTGGCGGGAATTTTGCACAATCACCCATCATATGGCATACATTTTAAAAAGTAGTATTTAGTTTAAACATTACTAGAATTTTGGATACTCAGAAAGGGATCCTATAGCAAGACTATATACTTCAAACTCATATTCAAAGTCACACATCAGAGGTTAGGTCTGCACAATCTATGACTCATTTTCACACTTGATTGATAGAACATAACACAAGATTCTACACATGCTTAGTAAGCTAGTGATATAAATAGTTTCAGAAATGGGGGGTAGGGGGGCAGAACTAATTCACACATTTCTATTAATTATTTGATTTTCACTTTTTCTGCCATTAGGGAGATGACTTCATTTAAAGACTGAAAGTGAAGAATTCAAGACTGAAAGTGAGGAATTCAAGACTGAAAGTGAAGAATTCAAGATTGAAAGTGAAGTATCCCAGGCTGAAAGTGAAGAATCCAAGATTGAAAGTGATGAATGTAGGGTTACTTCTTTTGTTTCTTAGCTCTGCTCTGGATGATAAGGGTGCAGCACACGTTTTCTTCAGGGCCCTGGGGTGACCACTGAAATCACACACACATGCAACTGAGTGTTTTCACAAGATTCCCATTTATTGAAAAACACACAAAGGCTTTATAGTGATGTATACGTCATACATGAGGTCACAGGAAATATATAAAAAACGTAGTTAACTTCACATCTGCATAAGGGGTCCACAGGAAATAAGAATGCTGTTATAGCACATAACAGAATATGCCCATATAACCATTTGTAGAGAAGATCTTATATTAGAACCATATGTTACAACTTATACAAAAGAAACTTGTGGAATGTTGCTATGGGATACTGTGTGCTACATTATAAACATTTGATACAAGATTTAAGGTTACCCTCAATATGCTTAATATGTGAGATTCAAATTACCCATATAACATAATATATATAAAATATATATATATATATATATATATATATATATATATATATATATATACATACCCATCATTCCCCTCTTTGATCACATCATGATCACATAACCTGTAATGTTCCTACAATATAAACTATCTGGGTCTACCTCTAATTAAATTTTGCAGTTGAACTTTTTCTGCATCTTGTATCATACCTGATATTTTCTTTCGTAATGTACAAGACATGTAACAGTTAAACAATGTTAATAATAGTAAATAAATAGGTGTAAAGTGTTCAGCATCTTCAGGTGAGTAATAACATGCCGTTATTAATACTATTGGGATATATACAAAGATCAATATCCCCATTAGGAAAAGGAAGATCTTGCAGGAATGTCTTGGATCCATGATTGAGATCGTCATCCTGATCTTTGTGAGGAGTGATCGATACCTTATCACCCACTTCTCCTTTGTGAGGGGTGACCGATAGCTTGTCACCCGCTTCTCCTCTCTTTGGACAGAGTTTCACTCGTGAAGCGTGTATCCAGATGTCCTTGTCGTCAGTCAGTACGGCAGTCCTGGTTACAGCGATCACAGTGACTGGCTTGCTGAACGGGAAACCTCCTTTCTTTGCTTTATTCAGCTGGCAAATGCAGACCAGATCTCCAGGCTTGAAAGGATGGGTTGGTTCCTGTGAGGGAAGAGGTAAACGGGAAGACACATCACCATAGATGCCATTCAATTTATCAATCAATTGTTTTACATATTGTTCCTTAATACAATCTAAATCACCATTTTTAATGATAAGTGGGCCTTTTACCCATGGAGTCGGGAATGGTCTACCCATTAGGACCTCAAATTGAGACAACCTGGATGTCCTATTTGGGGTCATTCTGATTTCTGCGAAAATCGCAGGTAAATAGTTTTGCCATTTAACCCATGTACCTGCTGTTGCCTTTAAAAGTTTTCCTTGATATTGCGATTCATTCTTTCTACAATCCCTGAGCTTTGAGGATGGTAGGGAATGTGAAAGTTCCAATTAATCTGTAACCCTTCTACTAACTCATGTGTGATTTTACTAATGAACGCTGGACCGTTATCAGAATTAATCTGAAGCGGACAACCAAATCTGGGAATTATTTCAGTGGCTAAAATTTTAGCGACTGTTTTTGCATCTTCCCTCTGGGTAACAAAAGCTTCTGGCCACTTAGAAAATTGGTCAACTATTACAAGCAGATATAATTGTTTAGTGCCAGTTTTTGGAATATGTGTAAAATCAATTTGTAGATGTGTGAATGGGGCTGTAGGTGGGGGTAAGTGGTCATGCTGGGCTTTATTGGGGATGGTTGCATTGGTCTGTAAGCAATATACACATCTATTAATATATGCCTTGCAATGATCACCTATACCTCTAATGTAGAAAGATTGCTTCAACAAGTTAGTTGTTGGTTTTATACCTAGGTGTCCAACACCATGGGCTTGTGCTATAAAGAGTGGTGCACTGCTTTCCGGTATGCCCACCTTCCCCTCTTTAGGAAACAAACCATTCTCATCTAAAGTTAACCCATTAGTAGTCCAGAAAGATATGTCACTAGGAGTGGCATGACCCTGGAGTTCAAGAAGCATATGGTCTGTAGGACATGAAGGTGGGGCTAAAACAGCATACATACGGATGGTGGATCCGGGTGTATGAGAAACATAAGCAGCCTCTTTAGCAATTTTATCTGCAAGCGCATTACCCAAGGAAATAAGGTCAGACTTGTATGTATGTGCATGGCAATGTATGATCGCTATGTCCTTTGGGAGTTGTATGGCCTCTAAAAGGTCATTAATCAGGTCTGTATGAGAGATGATCTTGCCATCTGCTGAAACAAAACCACGTTGTTTCCATATCATACCAAAATCGTGCACAACCCCAAAAGCATAGCGAGAGTCAATGTAAATGTTAACAGACTTATTTTCAAACAATTTACATGCTTTTGTGAGTGCTATTAATTCTGCAGCTTGTGCAGAAGGATAAGGAATGGGGCCTGCATCCAGTACAATGTTTGGTAGTTGCACAACGGTATAGCCTGTCTTATAAATACCGTCACTAGGTCGGGAACAAGAACCATCAACAAACACATTATCAGCATGGTCAAAAGGTTTATCCATCAAGTCAGGTCTTGGTGTGGTAATGTGGTGTATTACCTCTATACAATCATGGTCTGTTGGAAAGTCTGGTGATCCTGTAAGTAAGGCACTAAGTATTTGAGTTGGCCCTGAGGATACACTACTATATTTAATAGTCAGATTTGTATTATTCAGTAATATACATTCATAACCAGAAAGTCTTTGAGAAGTCATGTGTTGGGTAGTGACATTTTTTACAAGATGTTAAACGTGGTGACTAGTGTGTAGTACTATTGGATGGCCTAATGTGATTGTTTCAACCATCTCTACAGCCATGGTGCAAGCCGCCAATGCTCGGAGACACGCCGGCATTCCTTGTACCGGTATTGGAACTACTTTGGAAAAGAAAGCTACGGGACGCATATTGCCTCCACCATGCTCTTGGGCACAGACAGCAGCCATGGTTTTACAATTGTCCCTCGCATACAAGTGAAATGGTTTACAATAATCAGGTAGTCCTAAAGCAGGGGCACTAATAATACTAGTCTTCAGAGCTATGTAGGATTTAGTCATGTCTGTGGTCCATTGTATATGTTTATTGCTTATCCCTTTTGTGGCTTGCCTTAGAATGGAATCATGATGGGAGTGCTCACACCATTGTCTGCAATAATTAATCATACCTAGAAAGGTGAGCATGTCCTTTCTAGTAACTGGCTTTGGGATCTGTTGAATCGCTTGGATTCGTTTGGGACTAATGGACTGGTGACCTTTGGAAAGCACAAAACCAAGGTAATCCACTTTTGTCACTAATACTTGTAGCTTCTGTTTTGCTATTTTATGACCTTCAGCAGCAAGGTGTTTTAACAGACTTATTGTATCTACTGTATTTGCCTCCTGGTTAGGACTACACAACAGTAGGTCATCGACGTACTGAAGGAGGACGGAACCTTGGCTGGGAGTCCATGACCGCAAGTGACGTTGGAGCACCAGCGAGTAGACCGCAGGTGAGGCCACATAGCCTTGAGGGAGGCGTGTCCAGGTAAGCTGACGCCCATCATAATAAAAAGTCATAAGTAGCTGTGTCTCAGGGTCCAATCGGACTGAAAAGAATGTGTTAGCTAAATCAATGACTGTAAATATACAGGCATCATGTGGAATGGCTGTGAGTAAGGTTGTAACATCTGGGACTATTGGGGCAATTGGGATTACAATTTCATTTATTGCCCTTAGGTCTTGTACTAACCTATATTCATTGTCTTTCTTTGGGATCGGATTTATGGGGGTATTATAGGGAGAAACTACTGGACGGAGGATTCCTTGTTTAAGGAATTCCTCTATCATGGGTCTTATCCCTTCTTTCTTCTCTCTAGACAATGGATAATGTTTAATAAACACTGGAGTAGTATTAGGTTTTAATCTGGCTTTATATGGGGTACACTGAACTAAACCAACGTCAAGTTTTGAAGATGCCCATACTGAGGATGGGACATCTGTCAATATGTCATTATAAAAACACAGGTTAGTGGACCCTAGACTCACGTCTAACCCACCCTGTCTAGTGACAGCTACTTTCAAACCAAGGGGACCCATAAGATCACGACTCAAAAGGTTAAGGGGATACCCAGTTATAATATGAAATGGGTACAAAAGTTGTTGGCCAGTACAGGGTACCCTAACTTCAAGTGGCGGTGTGATGCGAGTCTGAGTCAGCACTCCATTAATCCCTAGAGAAGGTTCAGATTTTCCAGTAATGCCATCATACATATCTGAGCATAAGGCAGAGCATGTAGCTCCTGTGTCTACTAGAAATGGTAGGGGTTCTCCCTCCACTTCTAGGACTAAGTACGGTTGCTCATGATAACTTGTTGACACCACTGGAAAAATTGGAATGCTACCTTCTAGGCACCCCTATGGCCATTGTATGTTGTGTTTGGGTGCCTCCATGGGTGCAGGGGCTATGTAAGGCTGTCTGTTATACTGTCGGGGATTTAAGGGGGGCCAGAATTATTAGGGGGTTTTGGGCATTCATTTTTCCAATGTCCCTGTTCCCCACAGTTAAAACAATGTCTTCTGTTTGAAGTATAATTCCCTCTAGCTCTTCCTCTAGCTCTCCCTCTCACATACATTCTATTACTCCCTGTATTATTCCTTTCCCTGGCCTGGAATGGATCATAATGTTGTAAACTCTGCTTTTGATAAAAAGCAGCGTTTTGTCCCTCTAATTTCCTGATGTCAAAACAACCTGCCCCTTCTTTTTCATGAATTCTTTTCAAGAATTCTGCTGGAGTCAACTCCGGCCAATCAGAGACAAGTTGTTTCACCAACAAAGAAAGCTAAGGTAGCATATTACTAATGCAAGTCTGGACCTTCAGAGAGCCAATTGCATCTCCTGATTCCATTCCAGCCTCTTCCTTCCAGCATTTATAAAAACGCTTAACAAATTCTACTACTGTTTCCTTTGTATTCTGTTTGCACGCTAGTGCAATTGACATACTTTGTTTATCCTTCCATATTCTATGCATTTCTATACTTAATTCTGTCCACATTTCATCAAGTCCCTAACGTGTGTTTAGGACATAGTTAATTGTTGGATCTCGACTCAATTTACTAATACTCTTTACATTACCCCACTCCCAACCTGATTCAGGGTCATAGTCTAGAAGTGCATCAATGATAATTCTTATGTCTGTCTGTGTCATGTTTTGTCCTTGTAACATTCTTTTTAAATACATAATACAAGCTGATGGATGTTGACGGGGGTTTGGGGCTCCCTTGGTAATTTCCCTTAATTCACCCGGGGACAAAGGTTTAATAATTAATTGGTCTCCCATAGTAAGAAATTGCATACTAGCTTCTGGTACAGCTGCCTCCTCCTCCTCTACTTCTTCATTCCCTCTTTTATATTGTGGGGTTATTGTAGGGGGGTAGGAAGGTGTTACTGGTTCAAACTTAATCGGGGGTTTGGGCATAATTGGGGGTTTAGTGACCTGGTATCGAGGAGTTACAGAAGGTCCTGGCAAGGTCCATTCCTGGGGTACCTGAGCAGAGGCAATAGCAATAGTCTCTAGATCTATGTCACTAGGGGATGGGAGGCTAGGATATAGTCTGTTATATGATGGCAAAGGTAGGTGAGGGGCATTATATGGGGCAGGGGGGGGTGAATATGCTCTCTGTCTTTGCTTCTCACTTTTACCCTTCTTTTTATTCCCATCTATATCAATATAATGCCAGTATGGAGCAACAGTCAGCCAATTTTCCCCACCCTTTTTCATATAATCCATATTCCACCCTGGGTCACCTTAATACCATGGAAATGCCTCTTCATCACCTAGACACAGCCCTTTTACCATATTCATATGAAATTTATCATTATCCCCCTCTCTGGGGAATGGATCAGAGCTTCTCATAGCTTCTGTCCATTCTGCCATATTTTCCCACATAATCTTTACATGTTTCTCCTGATCTAGGTGATGAAAATTGTTTAGACTGGGATTTGCCCATTCTTAACTCCTAACTTATCCTTTAAAACTTTTACAACAAAATACAATACAACACAAAAAAAATAAAAAAATAAAAATAATAAAAAATAATAAAAATAAAAAAATACAATACCTTTACCTTTAAGAGCAATTAATTATTGAATCTTTTTGCAAAAAACCACATTAACTAGAATGGTTGTACTCCGTTACCAGTTATTGTGCCTAAATGCTTAAGTTTACAACAAGAGAGAGAAAAAAAAAATATCACTATGCTGATTCTTTCAGTAGTTTCTGGCTTTAATTATCTCTAGGTCAAAGGTCACCCTTCACCAGAAAAAATGTAGCGTTTTACTAACATTCAGAAACAGCAATACATATTAGCAACAGTTTACTTTCTTAATACTTTATACAATAAGCAGTATTTTACTTCCTTAACACTTTATACAATAAACAGTATTTTGCCATACATCATATTTAAAAAGCAAGCAGCATAAGAATTCATATAAACAATGCAGTATTTATCTTATAACTTTAAAGCAATGTTAGACATACAGCATATTTCAAAAGCAAGCAGCAAGAAAATGTGTGGTTTAACCCTTCAGCCAGACTTTATATAACCTGATTTCTACCAAAGAAATCTATTATTCCCCTTTTTATTTAGTCTACCAAAGACTTAATTATTATTAATTAAAATCTACCAAAGATTTAATTAGAATCTACCAAAGATTCATATATATATATTTAACCTGATTTCTACCAAATAAATCTATTATTCCCTTTTTGTTTTTAATCTACCAAAGATTTAATTAGAATCTACCAAAGATTTATATATATATTTAACCTGATTTCTACCAAAGAAATCTACTATTCCTCTTTTTAGTTTACCAAAGACAATAGTTAGAATCTACCAAAGATTCACATATATATTTCCCAATTATTCCTATGTAAAATGAAACTTAAGGGGTCTCGTGGTAAGAGAAAAAAGGTCAGAATAAAAAGGACTCTTTGTTCAACTCACCTTCCGAGATTTCCCTGTTTCATCCCACTTGTCTGACACCAGCTTGTAGGGTTACTTCTTTTGTTTCTTAGCTCTGCTCTGGCTGATAAGGGTGCAGCACATGTTTTCTTCAGGGCCCTGGGGTGACCACTGAAATCACACACACATGCAACTGAGTGTTTTCACAAGATTCCCATTTATTGAAAAACACACAAAGGTTTCATAGTGATGTATACGTCATACATGAGGTCACAGGAAATATATAAAAAACGTAGTTAACTTCACATCTGCATAAGGGGCCCACAGGAAATAAGAATGTTGTTATAGCACATAACAGAATATGCCCACATAACCATTTGTAGAGAGGATCTTATATTAGAACCATATGTTACAACTTATACAAAAGAAACTTGTGGAATGTTGCTATGGGATACTGTGTGCTACATTATAAACATTTGATACAAGATTTAAGGTTACCCTCAATATGCTTAATATGTGAGATTCAAATTACCCATATAATATAATATATATAATATATATATATATATATATATATATATATATATATATATATATATACATACCCATAAATGAATACCAATGTGATCATGTCTGGCATTGTCTTTCAAATGTGCTGACCTTGAAAACCATACAAAGACACGTTCACATGGTAAGTAGCAACAATTTTATGGACTAAGGCTGTTGATGCATCCTATTGGAGACAATTAGATTATTTTTCTTTTAGATGGTATTTCACAATCCTCTATTTTGAAAATGATGAATAAGATACCTAATGAAGAAACTGTTATTTTGAAGATAATTGCCTTTCAAAAACCATACATCCAGGTTAGTTTGCACAATGCATGCCAGTTAATAATCACAGGAGGAAGAATGTTGAAAGAATTAGGAATAGATACATGTCCTATATTAGAATATTTTTATTTTAGATACATTACCCCTACTTTGTGCTAGAGAGGACTCACATTCTGACCAATCAGACAAAGGAATACATTTTTTAGTTGATATAGAGGTATAATATTTGAATGGACATGAAATATTACATTCAATTATGTTCAGCATACAATATAAATAGATTTTTATAATGCATTATTTTGTCTAATTTAAAATGCTAATGTTTAATTCTAAGATTGATTAGACAATATAATGGTATTTCAAATTATGGATAGATATAGATTTCATGTATGAACCTTTTTTAATATCAAAACCAAAAAAATACATGTTAGAGCACAGACACAAGATGATTTAACAATTATTCTATTTAATGAATATTTTAAGACATGTGTTCATGAAATAACTAATGTTTATAATATGTTTCTTTCTTTTTCAGAGTTTCATCTGTGATAAATTACCTTTTTTTAAGTTTAATTTATTTTCTTGTCAATACATTTTTTTCATACTATATCTTCTATTTTTTGTATTAAAATACATATTCTTAGAGACATATCTCTATCACAGTAAGATTAGAAGAAATATATCCATCTAATATTCTGACAAGTAAACAAAATATTACTCCCATTACTGTTAGTCATCTATTTGACAAGCACATGCTTGATATCAAATATAATAATTTTGGTTAATTTATTGAATGAAAAATATCAACACAGCTTATTCAGATAATGTTAAAGTCAAGTATCTTTCAACAATTTAATTTTGAGTTAAATACATCTATGCTTTTATTGTGTGATTTATAGATGTTAACATCATAAAATGTTTATGACGAGGATATGTAGTCTAAATTATACAGAACAACTTTGTTCATTTCCCTTTTAAGAAAGGAAAGTGTTTAACTTACATTAAAGTGACAGTGTAGTTGAATGTTCGATTTACATTCTAATATCTGTAAACTCCCTTATGTATCCAAAAACATTATTACACTAAATATCGGTTATTCAGCTTTAATTAATTTTTAGGTAATATGTTTTAAATTATCTGTAAATGAAAAGTAAGTTAATTTCATATTTAGACCAAGCTAGTTATTGTATGCCATATTGATTACTTTTCAGTTCTAGTGGAGTCATTTGAAGGGTCAGTTAACTATAGATATATCAAAAGATAACTTCTAGCAATTATACTCCTTACCTGTTGGATAGATATCACATATCTATATGTATTTTCATTCCCCTTTAGTTTATTTCTACAATGTTAAATCCACATATTCCTAATGGTTTTGTCCTCAAAGGGACATAAAAAAATATTTCATTTAGTGAATCAGAGATATTACAAATCTTTTAAAAAAAATTAAATGTACTTTTATTATCTAATTATATTCAGTCTTTAGATATCTTTTGTTAAAGAAATAACAATGCACATGGGTTAGACAATCATCAGCAACAGAGCCTATCTAGATATGGTTTTCAAGCAAGAATATCATTTTTAAAAACTAATGAGATAATCAAAATAAATATGATGTTGTTTTAACATTGTATTATCCATGTAAAGCAGTAAAGAACATATAGCTTAATGTCCCTTTAAGGTAAAGCTGGATAAATACAGCCATTAGAAGATATTTCATTCACAGTGGGGCAAACAATACAGAAGGTAATACAATATGCTTGATTCTCATGTTATACTAAGTTTCATAAAGGGAGGTGCATCGGTTTATGATCAGCAAAGCATTACTGGGAAATATCTACTTAATTGTGGGTGGCCAACAATGCATATTTACAATGTTTAGACAGATGTATTTAGATCAAATTCAAGATTGCATATTAGCTCATGAAAGGGACGGTAATTAAAAAGCGTTTCTTTCTGGATTCATAAATAAAATATCATTTTAAACATTAACATTTAATTCTATCATCGATTTTAATTCATTCTTTTGATATTATTTCCTTTACAACCATATCTAGATATGCGCTCAGTAGATGAAAATTGGTGGATGCACAGAGATGCCTTGTGTGATTGGCTCAAACATGTGCATTTCAAATTCTTCTGTTCCGGACATTATAACCAGAAATTACGCATTTCAGAAATATTGCGTGGGAAACGTATCTTGCAACACAAGATTCACATCTTTAAAAATTAGATTCTAATGTCATGCAATAGCACACAATCAATGTGCATTATAAATACATTTAATAGAGCAATGTCAATACTTTACAATAAGTCATGAAATTTATTTAATAAACAATAAATACATGCAATGTTAAATTTGTATTAGTAAAACTTATTTGTATTCAAGAACCTGATCGATATTAAACATCGAAATGTATAAAACATTTACTAATGTGACTGGATTATATTTAAAAAAAAAAATAATAATATTTAATGGATCACGTATATTACATCTGCGTCACACATATCCGCATAACAGTCCCATGAGTTACAAATAAGTCTACATGAAAAATGTGGTAACAGCACCCCCAGGAGGTATGTGTATGGAAGTTACTAAGATATGAAACATTAAGGAAAAACCAATCAGAGTTAATCACACAAACATAACTTGAGTCATTATGGTCTCACAGACATGATAACAAAATTTTAATATTTTATCTAATCAGCTGTACAGATACCATGTCCCATGGTGCATCTCATGTTTACTTCACCATATAAAAGTCCATTACACGTTGCCATTTTTGTCAGTTCTCTAATGCCTGCTGGAGTACAGTATATATAATTTATATATAATATATCCAACAACCTAGCAGGCATGACGTCTCCCAGGTTCACCAAGCTGGAGAGTGCTGCACTGGTCAACGCCGCCGAGGACTTCTATCCTCAGATGTTTGGGAACAAGAAGAGGTCGACGAAGCAGAGCATTAAGAAGGCCCTCTGGGCGTCTATCACCAATGAGGTGAATTTGGTGTTGGGTGTCCAGAGGAGCCAGGATCAAATCATGCAGAGGTTGGGGGATATGAGGTTGCGTCTGCACAAAAAAGTCGACCTCATAAGGGAGTGGGTAAAAGCCCGTAAGAGAGTTGGCAAGAAAACTAAGCCACAATGGAAACTCTACCTACTCCCTTATGAGGTGACTTTATGCGAGTTCCTCAATCTCTGGCTCCCCAGCAGATTTAGATCCTCTCGCTCCTCTGCCTCTTCTTCTTCCCTCCCAGCTGCTGGATCAGAAAGTCCTGACCCAGAGGCCAGTGCAGCTGCTTCTCTGTCCGGTGGCCTGGGAGAGGAGTACAGAGAATTTGAACCAGGTAAATATCCGACTTCATATAATATATTAATATTTGATTTTTAAGAAATATGTATATAGTCATATATTCAACCTATATAGATCTCACAGCACACGCTACATATGATGTTTAGATATCTGAATTTAGATTCGTCATACATGAAATAGGAATGATGTTTCTTGAGCCCTACAGAATATGCGTCACAGAGCGAAAATGGAATTGCGCATCCGTGAAATCACTATCATCCGCCATTTCATACATTGACTATCGAATCATAACACAGTTCTAAATATTATTTGTTATTGTTCAATATTAACAAATATCCAATTGTAATCGTGTAATACCCCCAATTGCAAATAGATTTGAAGTCTTTAGAAATGATACTCATCACACTACTATATCCAAATCAATTCAATATCACGGATGCGTAATTCCGCTTGGAATCATTGCGCACACATGAAATAGGAATGATGTTTCTTGTGCTCTACAGAATATGCGTCACAGAACGAAAATGGAATTGCGCATCCATGAAATCACTATCATCCGCCATTTCATACATTGACTATTGAATCATAACACAGTTTTAAATATTATTTGTTATTGTTCAATATTAACAAATATCCAATTGTAATCTCGTAATACACCCAATTGCAAATATATTTGAAGTCTTTAGAAATGATACTCATCACACTACTATAGCCAAATCAATTCTGAATCACGGATGCATAATTCCGCTTGGAATCATTGCGCATTGATCACGAAAGATAGAATTGCGCACACACGTGAACATGTGTTTGCTATAACTGGCATTGCTTTAGACATGTTGGTCAAATCACGGATGCGCAATTCCGCTTGGAATCATTGCGCAATGATCACGAAAGATAGAATTGCGCACACACATGAACATGTGTTTGCTGTAACTGGCATCACTTTAGTCATGTTGGTCAAATCACGGATATGTAATTCCACTTGGAATCATTGCGCAATGATCACGAAAGATAGAATTGCGCACACACGTGAACATGTGTTTGCTGTAACTGGCATCGCTTTAGACATGTTGGTCAAATGTATACGTTAATTAGTATATATGGGAAGAATACAGTATCCTTATTTACAATCTTCTACATTATAAAAGCTATACTAGCAAGATCAAAATAAACAATAAACTATCTCTATCAATTGTTGAGAATGCAAGAAGACACAAAATGAATTAAAGCTACAGTCAACAACATAAAAGATTGAAAATAAGAATACAGGATCTCTTTATTTAGACATTAATTGAAAAAAAAACAATGAACTCATGTAAATACAAATAGATTTGTACTCCGTCAATTAGAATTGAAAAATCAGATTGTTTGTCTCCATGACCTGATTTGTATTAATGATATCCAATCCTCATTGAATATTTTACAGATCTTGATGTTGGTGCTGGAACCTCAAGCCAGGGGTTGTATTAATGATATCCAATCCTCATTGAATATTTTACAGATCTTGATGTTGGTGCTGGAACCTCAAGCCAGGGTTCGTCACAGCATGGTATGTCTCATATTAATTTATCTTTGTCTTACAAACCTGCATATAACATTACATAATACATTCACATTGTTCGATATTTATATGGATACTCTAATTATCATTTCTGGTTATTTTAAAATAAGAATCACAAATCAAAGTTGGGATTACATTGTAATACGAATCTATAAGTATTTGAAGATATCCCTTCTATTCTTGAATCTTGATATCTTCATTTTAATGTAAGCTTAGGTTCCTGCCCATTTTATATTCTGCCCCTGTGTAGTGCTTGACATTTTTTGGATACATTTAGACAACACTAACACATTTTTGAAAATGGGCAGATTAGAAAAATATACATCTCATATGTTTTTTTGTTTATTCTAATCATTAAAGGGACACGAAAACAAACATTTCACTTTTCGGATTTAGACACGTGATTTACCACAAATTACAAATTTGACTACATTATATAAATTGATTCAGTCTATTGTTATCCTTATTATAAAATCATATCTATGTCGGAATCACAAATCAAAGTTGGGATTACATTGTAATACGAATCTATAAGTATTTGAAGATATCCCTTCTATTCTTGAATCTTGATATCTTCATTTTAATGTAAGCTTAGGTTCTTGCCCATTTTATATTCTGCCCCTGTGTAGTGCCTGGCATTTTTTGGATACATTTAGACAACACTAACACATTTTTGAAAATGTGCAGATTAGAAAAATATACATCTCATATGTTTTTTTGTTTATTCTTATCATTAAAGGGACACGAAAACAAACATTTCACTTTTCGGATTTAGACACGTGATTTACCACAAATTACAAATTTGACTACATTATATAAATTGCTTCAGTCTATTGTTATCCTTATTATAAAATCATATCTATGTCGGCTCAGGATCAGAAATGCATTACTGGGAGTAACCGGCTGATTGTTTGATGCAGAAAATTGCCTATTTTCATTTGTTCAACGCATGTGTTCAGATACCAGTAGTACATAGTTGCTCCTTTAAAATAAAATTATAAGACAATGAAGCAAAATAGACCAAAAAAAGTCTATTTGAAAGGGTTTTTTTATTGCAAGCTGGATTTGAAAAAAAAAAAATACAATTACACATTTTGAGCTTCATGTCCCTTTAAGGGAGAAGGATAATTAAAGATTCATGATGATATACTTAAATTACATATTTGATTGTAATTGCATGCTCCATCACATTCATTACATCAACATATGGACTCGACAATTCATTAACAGCGACATTGTCAAATAAAGATATTTTAATATTAAAGGGACAATGAACACCAATTATTTCTGTTGTCCTTCAGATAGAGCATGCAATATTAATAAACTTTCTCATTTACTCCTATAATCATATTTTGTATCGAACATGTATTATTGTTTTAAAACATTCTCTGGAAGAAAAACAAAGTCTACAGCTTTGGCACTTTAAAAATTATTATTCCATTATTTGTACAATACACTACTACCCCCCTTTCTATATCATGCAGCATGAACATATGTTTGTATTTTTCATTCATTTATGTATGATTTGTCAATAATGACATCATGATGTCACATGCACATTCCATGCTAAACCACAATAATCATCTTCTGATTGTACAGACAGTCATTGCTATTCATCTGAGTGCCGATATGCAGACCATATCCTTATGTCATCATTGTTTATAAATTCCAAACCACTTCTAAGTATACATAAAACATAATCATGTTTAAATGCCTTGATTTGATTTCATGATGTATGAGATGTTAATATATTTTTATTATATATTTCAGATGGACCTTCCACTTCTGGGCATCAGCTTCCCGACCCTCCCCAGGCCCCTCCCCAGACAGAAGCCCCTCCCCAGGTAGAAGACCCTCCCAATACCCGTCCCCAGGTAGAACCCACTCCCAGCCCTTCCCATTACTCCTCTCCCTCCAAAAAAACGCCCCTTTGTCCACCCTCGCTGCTCTCCCCGTATTTCTGCCCAAACAGCTCCCCCACCTGCCAAGCACCCAACTCCCCAGGCCCCTAACTCCCCAGCTGTACAAGCTACCCCAGTGTGACAGCCCATCCCTCCCCCCTTCACTCCCCAGCCCAATCCCATCCATTCCCCCTTCAATCCCCCCAGTCCCCACCTTCATTGTCCTGGGTGTCGGATCGTCCTTCCCAGACACAGTTGTAAGTATCATTCTAAATCCAAATTATAACATATTTGATCTCATATCACTCCATATACCAATCACCACTACTTGGATAGAACAATAGAAAATTAACTTTGTAGTACCTTATCTGTTCTATAACCCACTGGGAGTGTAATTTCTTCTGCTTGCTGTGTTTTCACAGCTTGGCCTTGAGGCCAAAAGGTTTAAGGATAGGTGTTGATACCACAGGCTAAATAAACTATTTTGAATGCCAATGTAAGGACAATGGAAATACTTATAAACAATTTAATACACTCAAGCAGGTAAAGTGTATCATAGTGAACCAATTAAAGGGGAGAACATTTTTGAGTAAACTGTCCCTTTAATGGTTTATGTCTAAAGAACATATTTAATGTGTAAATCTTCTAGATGGAATATTTAATTATAATGATTTGTCTTTATTATTACAATTTCTCTTTGCTCTCTTTTTATTATGTTCTTTAAGTATCATTAAAGGGACACTAAACCCAAAAATTTTCTTTCATGATTCAGAAAGAGAATACAAATTTAAACAACAATCCAATTTACTTCTATTATTTATTTTGCTTCATTTTTTAGATATCCTTAGTTGAAGAAAAAGCAATGCACATGGGTGAGCCAATCACATGAGGCTTCTAAGTGCAGCAACCAATCAGCAGCTCCTGAGCCTATCTAGATATGCTTTTCAGCAAAGAATATCAAGAGAATAAAACAAATTAGATAATAGAAGTAAATTAGAAAGTTGTTTAACATTGCATGCTCTTTCTATATCGTGAAAGAAAAAAAATGGGTTTCATGTCCCTTTAATTTATTTTTTTTGCTTTATTTTAGGTTGTGACTCAGCATGGCTGACGCTAGAGGCTCTACCATGTCTAGAGCAGGCCATGCTGAGGAACAGTCTGTTTCTGGGAAGGATGCATGACACCATGCATGCCCAGCTACGGGTTCAGCGTTCGACTCTACAACATATGATGCGTGTAGTGTCAATGCTTGAATCCGTAGTTGGACATGCATAGGACGATGAGGGTGATTCTGATGACCCATAAGTGGAGGATCCGGAGATGCTACGAGGGGGCAGATACGAATCTTCCATCCACATGTTACTTTGTTTTTATTTATTGTTACCATTTGGCCTTTTTTTGTTATTTGTTGTGCCTGTTGCACTTTTTCACCTTGTCAAATGTCTCCCATGGGGCTGTGTTGGCCCTTGTCAACTCCCTCCAAGGACTGTGATGCACTATGGCACCTTGTCAAATGGCTCCAATGGGGCTGTGTTTGCCCTTGTCAACTCCCTCCAAGGACTGTGGTGAACTCTTTTACCTTGTCAAATGGCTCCAATGGGGCTGTGTGTGCCCTTGTCAACTCCCTCCAAGGACTGTGATGTACTCTTTTACCTTGTCAAATGGCTCCAATGGGGCTGTGTTGGCCCTTGTCAACTCCCTCCAAGGACTGTGATGCACTCTTTTACCTTGTCAAATGGCTCCAATGGGGCTTTGTTGGCCCTTGTCAACTCCCTCCAAGGACTGTGATGCACTCTTTTAACTTGTCAAATGGCTCCAATGGGGCAGTGTTGGCCCTTGTCAACTCCCTCCAAGGACTATGATGCACTATGGCACCTTGTCAAATGGCTCCAATGGGGCTGATTTATCAATATGTTTTTTTTTGTAACGTTATCTTATTTCTTTATGTTTTATAACATAATAATAAAATACATGTCATTCCAATATTATTTATCCTCTTTATTCATGTCATTGTTTGAAATCTATAGTTTATGTGGTTAATCCTTAAAGGGACATGAAACCAAATAATAGTCTTTCATGATTCATAAATATAATACAATTGTCAATAAATTTAATATTTACATCTCATTTTTAATTTGAATAATTTTCTTGATATACTTTTCATAAAGGTTTATCTTTGCAAGATTATAATTAGCATAGAACTGAAGTTCTCTATATATATTGCTGGTTGTATATATATATATTTTCATTTTTTTGCACATCCATGTGTTCATTTATCAACTATTCGTGAATTGATGCACCTTTAACAAATGATCCCAGGATTGATACAATGAGATAATCTATGTAATTTCTTAATTTTATGTAAATAATATCCTCTCTGTGAATCCTGAAACTTAATTGTTTGTATTTCATGTCCCTTTAAGTGATGCTGACCACAATTCTTAAGGAATGGATATGCAGTTCTAATGTATTTTTGCCCTTTTTACATCAACATGGACATATAATATTTTTTAAAAACAGACTATTATTTGAATGTTACCAGCACATGTATTCCAATTTCACTTATATCTTATTGTAGTAGTGTAACAAAATCAATCACTGTGTGTAATGTGCATATTTTAGATGATTAATATATTTCTCTTATTATTTTTATCTTTAATTATCCAACGTTATATTGCTATATGTAGGCTGACCATATTTCAACTTGAATAAGTGACACGTTTGATCAATACATATGTCATTATTGTTATTCCAAATAAATCTTAACATATCTGAAAACATACCTGACATATGTATTTCTCATGTGTCCCTTTTTAAATGTTAAAGATGGACACCATAGCTATAGGTAACATATAATGTATAACCAATCCCTATTTTCATAATGTATCTCCTAGCATTATTTCTCATTTAAAGGTACATGAAACACAATAATCCAAAGATTAAAATTCAATGTGAAAATATATTTCAAATTGCAATGTCCTACATAATCGTGTAACATAAAATGTTGTTTTCAGGTCTATTTAAACCCTGCTGCTTGCTAAATAGTTAATAATCCTCTGCTTCTAAAGACATATATCCTTAGTTTCATCAATGGATTCTATTTCATTTATCACAGTATTACGTTATCTAGTGGGACATTGCTAGCTACCAATATAGCACATACTAGTTTATAAAATATAAATACATTTCTTATTGACATGCCAAGCTGTCAAATGAGTCCTTGTATTGGCTGATGTTTTTCCGCGATCTCAGATGTGCCATGTTGCTTAAGACGTCACATGCCAAGCTGTCAAATTAGGACAACAGAAAGAGTTAGAGGTGGCGCCTACGGCTAGCTGTCTTAAAATAAATTGGAAAGTGATAATTTATAAGATCAAATAATGTGAATAAACGTTATAATATAAAAAGGAGTTTTGTGGAAATAATTTTACCAAACAAAAGTATTGGAAAAGTGAATAGATAAAATATTTTATTGAAAATAGATATCAATCTAAATGTATTACAACACAATAATGAAAGTATAGTATAATAAAAAATATTTTTGGATACGTAACTTGGCGGCTGGATTCTATAGTATGGATATATATTTACTAGATGCTGGTTAGATATCCAGTGAATGAAATATACTCCAAAACAAAAATATATAATAATAATATCAATAGACACTTAAAAAGGCTC